>NW_028142204.1:0-132036 GCF_055691185.1 Crinia signifera | reverse complement strand
TAGTATGTATTCCCACACACACGTGCGCAAACATACGTTGCATTATTATTATCATCCTTTATTTATATGCTGCCACCAAGGGATCCAAAGCTACCAATACAAAGTACATTACAAATAGGCAAAACATCGATGGTTTGTGATGCTAGAGAGCTGCTGTTGGTAGATGCGGCCCATTGGGGGCAGTGCTAAGCTAAGGACTCTGCAAAAGATGGCAGAGAACCATCAGCCATCGATGGTTAACAACCAAATACATATTACTTTTTACGATTAGAGGAATGGAAGGAGAAACAAGGGGAAGACACTAGTTAGTCAAAAATGGTGGGGGAAGTAGGTGTTCTTCCCTACAGAAGGGACAACCATCAATTGGTGCAAACCATCGATGGCTCACTGTTTATAATTCCATACCATCAAGGTTTTTCACTGATCACACCATTGATAATTACCCCCGTGGGTGGCCATCCATTTGTCATATAAAGGATTATATATATACTAGGTGATTCATCGCGCCCTACGGGCGCTCATCACACCGTCGTAAGGGGCTGCGCCCCCTTAATTTGTGAACATTTGTATATGAGAAAGATGGTTAGAATTGTATGAAAGATGGCCTGCATTGCAACTTGAGTTATAGGTGAAATGTGTTAAATAGAGAGCATATGATGTGGAAGGGGGTGTGTCTTGTTTTGTTTAATTAAAAAGCGGTTACAGAGTAAGATGTACATTGATAGTGTGGATGGTACAGTGACATTTGTGGGTGTGTGTGTGGGGGGGGGGGGGGGGCTGTGTGTGCATGTTGTTTAGGTGTGTGTGTTCAATAGTATATTAGGGTGTTTCTGAGTCAGCGGCTCCCCACTGGCGGAGGTCACGACACAGGAAAACAGGAGGCTGGGTAGTGATCGGGGGGTCCGTGAATTGCGGGAGGGGGGGGGGGTGGGGGGCACGGGGCGCGATAATTCACCTAGTTGGTTATATATTCTTGTAGAAGGATGGTAGGATGTTGCTGTCATTCAGAATGCATTTACATAAACAGTAATAGTAGCAGGTAAAGGTCTGACTTAAAACACCTACAGTGAAACAGAACAGGTGTTATATATTATACAAAGAATTGGTTGATGATGTGTAGGTGGACGTGCACATAGTTCATAGTTGTCACTGGAAAAAAATTGCTACAAGAAAAAATCAACACAGAAAGTTCAACACATGTGCCACTTCATCGGTGTCCATGTCGACACATGAGAATGAATATGAAAACATTCAAAAAAAGAAAAATAAATCTTCAAAAACTCATGTCAACCTTTTTCATTGTCGACCATAGCCGTGCCAGTGTTTTGCATGTGCCATTTAATCCTGGGGTTGCCGTGAATCGCGCGCGAGGGTGGGGGGGGAGGGAGGAGGTGAGGGGTGTCCGCGAATCACGGGAGGAGGGGTCGTGGGTGGATGCCGTGAATTGCGGGAGGGGGGGTCGCGGGGGGGGGGGGGGGTGTGGGTGCCGCGAATCGTGGCACGGTGAACCGTGGGAGGGGGGGCCCGGGGGGTTGTCGCGAATCGTGGGAGGGGGGATCGTGGGAGTCACCGGGTGTGCTGCGAATCGCCACAAGAAAAAATCAACACAGAAAGGTCAACACATGTAAATGTTGACATAAGTGTGGCACTTCATTGGTGTCCATGTCGACACATGAGAATGAATATGAAAACATTGAAAAAGTGAAAAATAAATCTTGTCAACCTTTTTCATTGTCGACCATAGCCATGTCAGTGTTTTGCATGTGCCATTTAATCGTGGGGATGCCGTGAATGGGGGGGGGGGGGAGGTGCATACCCAACATGACCCTCTCCAGGAGGGACACATTGCTCTGTTTCTGGACTTTCTTCTTAATTTATGGATTACCATCACCTGTGCTTAAACACCTTTCTTGTCAAGTACCCTGTTTAAAATGACAGGTGATGACAATCATAAATTAAGATGGAAGTCCACAAACAGAGCATTCTGTCCCTCCTGGAGAGGGTCATGTTGGGAGGTATAGAGGTGTGGGGCGCTCACCTGGTGTGTCTGGTGAGTAGTTGTGTCTTTGCTGTGTAACATGGGCCCTTATTCTGGTTGGTGCGGTCAGAGCCGCACACGGGGCTCCGACCGCACAAACCAAGGGCCGCCCACCAGACGGATCGCCACGGCCGTCCGTACACGGACGGCTGGCGATCCGCATTAAAATGGTGGAGGCTACGCCTCCACCATGGTGGGAGCTGCCCCCTGCATTCGATGGTCGTCGACCATCGAAGGCAGGCCCGCACGCCGCGGCAGCTCCCGCAAGCTAAGACCACACGGACAATCGTCCGTGTGGTAGCTTGTATGGGGGCTGAAAGCTGACATCCGGCGACGTCAGCTTTCCGCCCCCATGTCATGGTAATGAGGGCGTCATGCCCTCATTACCATGCATACGCCCCGCGTTTGCATGGGAACGCCCATGAAACGCGGGGCGTACACATAGGGAAATGAGGGCATGAAGCCTCTCACGCCCCTATACGCCCCCTTTGCGGCGGACGAAATACGTCTGCGGCGAAGGGGGCTGCACATGCGCAGATTGACCTCTGCGCATGTGCAGAGTCCAAACATCGGCGGTACGGCCGCACGCGGGCCGTACCGACCGAATCAGAATAAGGGCCATGGAGAGGCAGAGGGTGTCTGGCACTGTCTGTGGGCTCACTGGGCTGGTTCTCTGTCATGTGAGTCAATCATGTGAGTCAGAGGCTCCACCCAGCGTTATAGCTCCAGACACACTTTGAGTGACAGATGTAGCCAAATATATAAGAGATATATAACCACACACAGGGATCAGCAGCCTCATAACTCCTCCTACTCCTTCCCTTAGCTCCCCCACCTCCTCCTCATCTACTCTCCATCCTCCGCTCCCTCCTCCTCTCCTCTCCTCCTCCCCTCTCCGCCCCCACAACCTCTCTTCAGCTTCCCTTCCTCCGCTCCTCCTCTCCTCTGCTCCTCCTTTCCTCTGCTTCCCCTCCTTTCTTCTGCTTCCAATCCTCTTCACCCCTCCCCTGCTTTCCCTTCTCCTTGTCTCCGCTCCTCTTCTCCTCAGCTACCACATCTCTTTCCCTCCTCCACTACCCCTCCTCCTCCTCTCCTTTGCTTCCCTCCTGCTCACCTCATCTCCTCCGCACCCCCTCCCCTTCTCTCACTTCTCCGCTTCCCCTCTCTTCCTCTCCCCCTCCCCCTCACCCCTCTCCTCTTCTCCTGCTCTCCCTTCTCCTCTCCTCCTCTACTCTGCTCCCCCTCCTCTTACTCCTCTCCCTCCTCCTCTTCTCTGCTCCCCACCACTTTTCGTCGGAGGAGGAGGAGCATTTCAATCGCTGCTGATCATGTACCATGCAGCACCAATGACAAGAGGTACACAGTGCCTTCTGTGCTACTTCTCTACATGTCCGCTTCTCTCCTCCTCCACTACTTTGCTCCTTCTCTGATCCCCCTCCTCCACTCCTTTGCTCCTTCTTCTCTGATCCCTCTCCTCCTCTCCTCCTTCCCCTCCTCCTCTCCCCAGCTCTCCCTTTCCCCTCTTTTGCTCTCCTCACCAATTTCCCCACACTTTTCTCTCTCTGACTGCCAGTGAACCTGTGCTGGGGTACAGGAAGAGAAGACCCAGCGCCGGGGAGATGGAGCAGGAAGAGATGACTAGCACAGAAGAAGAGAAAGTGCAGCAGACCCAGTCTGCCCAGGAGCAGGGGCAGCAAAATCATCGCTACCATCGCTGCTGATTGTCACAGGAGGTACCCAGCACCAGCTTGCACTGCGCTCCCTTCTCTGCACCTCCTCCATGCCTCCTCTCCTCCTCCTCTCCCCCTCTTCTTGTCTGCTCCTGCTCTCTGTTCTCCCCTCCTCCTCAGCTCCCCAACCACCTCCTCCGCTCCCCCTCCTCCTTTCCTGTTTCCCCCTCCTTTCTTTTGCTTCCAATACTCCTCACCCCCTCCCCTACTTTCCTTTCTTCTTTCCTCTCACTCCTCAGCTCCCCTTCCTCTTCTGCTTCCCCTCCTCCTCTCGCTTCCCTCCTGCTCACCTCCTATACTCCGCACCCCCCTCCCCTTCTCTGCTCCTCCACTCCCCCCTCCTCTCCTTCACTTCCCCTCCTCCACACCCCCTCTCCTTTTCTCTCTCTCTCTCTCCACCCTCTCTCTCTCTCCACCCTCTCTCTCTCTCCACCCTCTCTCTCTCTCTCCACCCTCTCTCTCTCCACCCTCTCTCTCTCTCTCTCCACCCTCTCTCTCTCTCCACCCTCCACCCTCTCTCTCTCCCTCTCTCTCTCCACCCTCTCTCTCTCCACTCTCTCTCTCGCCTCACCCTCTCTCTCTCTCGCCTCACCCCCCCTCTCTCTCTCTCGCCTCACCCTCTCTCTCTCGCCTCACCCTCTCTATCTCGCCTCACCCTCTCTCTCTCGCCTCACCCTCTCTCTCTCTCTCGCCTCACTCTCTCTCTCTCGCCTCACCCTCTCTCTCTCTCTTGCCTCACCCTCTCTCTCTCGCCTCACCCTCTCTCTCTCGCCTCACCCTCTCTCCACCCTCTCTCTCTCGCCTCACCCTCTCTCCACCCTCTCTCTCTCCACCCTCTCTCTCTCTCCACCCTCTCTCGCCTCACCCTCTCTCTCTCTCCACCCTCTCTCGCCTCACCCTCTCTCTCTCTCTCTCGCCTCACCCTCTCTCTCTCTCGCCTCACCCTCTCTCTCTCTCGCCTCACCCTCTCTCTCTCTCCACCCTCTCTCTCTCCCTCTCTCTCCACCCTCTCTCTCTCTCTCTCTCTCCACCCTCTCTCTCTCCCTCTCTCTCTCTCTCCACCCTCTCTCTCTCTCCACCCTCTCTCTCTCCACCCTCTCTCTCTCTATCCACCCTCTCTCTCTCTCTCCACCCTATCTCACCTCACCCTCTCTCTCTCTCACCTCACCCTCTCTCTCTCTCTCTCTCTCTCGCCTCACCCTCTCTCTCTCGCCTCTCTCCCTCTCTCTCTCTCTCTCGCCTCACCCTCTCTCTCTCCTCACCCTCTCTCTCTCTCGCCTCACCCTCTCTCTCCTCACCCTCTCTTTCTCCTCACCCTCTCTCTCTCTCGCCTCACCCTCTCTCTCTCTTGCCTCACCCTCTCTCTCTCTCGCCTCACCCTCACTCTCTCTCTCACCCTCACTCTCTCTCTCTCGCCTCACCCTCTCTCGCCTCACCCTCTCTCTCTCTCCACCCTCTCTCTCTCGCCTCACCCTCTCTCCACCCTCTCTCTCTCTCTACCCTCTCTCTCTCCACCCTCTCTCTCCCATTCCCAGCAGTCACCTCTCTGGTCACATCCCCCTGTGTTGCTGTATAATGCCCCAATCCCAGCAGTCACCTCTCTGGTTACATTCTTCTGATGTTACTGTATACTGTCCCATACCCAGCAGTCACCTCTCCGGTCACATCCCCCGGTGTTACTGTATAATGTCCCATTTCCATCCCCCCGTGTTACTGTATAATGTCCCAATCCCAGCAGTCTTCTCTCCGGTCACATCCCCAGGTGTTACTGTATAATGTCCCATTCCCAGCTGTATCCTCTCAGGTCACATCCCCCGATGTTACTGTATCATGTCCCATTTACAGCAGTCACCTCCCCCGGTGTTACTGTATAATTCCACATTCCCAGCAGTCACATCTCTGGTCACATCCCCCGATGTTACTGTATAATGCCTCATTCCCAGCGGGCACCTCTCCGGTGTTACTGTATAATTCCCCATTCCAGCAGTCACCTCTCTGGTCACATCCCTCGGTGCTAATGTATAATGTCCCATTCCCAGCAGTCACCTCTCTGGTCACACCCCCCCCCCCCCCCATTGTTACTGTATAATGCCCCATTCCCAGCAGTCACCTCTCCGGTCTCATCCTCTGGTGTTACTGTATAATGACCCATTCCCAGCAGTCACCTCTCCGGTCACATCCCCTATTGTTACTGTATAATGCCCCATTCCCAGCAGTCACCTCTCCGGTCACATCCCCCGGTGTTACTGTATAATGTTCCATTCCCAGCAGTCATCTCTCTGGTCACAACCCCCGATGTTACTGTATAATGTCCCATTCCCAGCAGTCACCTCCCTCCCTCCGGTCAGCAGCTGGATGATTTTGTTGGTGAGTTTCAGGATCTTATGGTCATTGTCTCTCTCATTTATCAATGAGTGAGGTTAAGGCACAGTCTTGGAATCCTGGGTCCTGATCCCTCTTCTGAACACATAGGGACGGCTGCTGCTGGGTGTCTCACATTCACCGTCCTTCTTCGGTGGCACATAATCCTAAGTGAGGAGAAAAATGTTAAATCAACTGCACTGATGGTATAGCAGCTCTCATAAATGCAAAGGTTCTGAGGGGTAAAAAAGAGCGATGGGATAAGTTTATACGAGTGACACCTGTAAAGTAAAAATGTATTAGTAAAATAATGTTTACACTCCTTTTGGAGGATGTGAGGTGAGAGAGGGAGATTGTCGTGCTGTCCCTACTAACCCTAACCTTACAGAGGCAGCGGTATTCCTCAGCTCAGTTGCTGTCCGCTTCTGGGTGGAATCTTCTGTTGCGGCTTTGGTCCCGGGGCGCGGCTTGCTGACGTCAGCGACTGGCGTGTCGGTACTTCGGGCAGCAGCAAAGTCTCCAACCCGTTTCATGCCTCGCTGGGCACTTTGTCAAGGTGGGGTGACTGATAGAAGTTGCTCCCTGTATGTAAGGAAATGAAGTAGAAATTCACATCCAATTTTAACATTTTGTGTATTTCAAAAATGTAAAGAAATAAAAAAAGTTTGGACATTTTCCGAGCAACAATCTGGTTGGAACAAATATTTTAACGACATTTTGGGTGTCACGAACGGTGAAACGGTGTCAAGGCATGCATTATATGTAATAGTAGAGTGCAAGACTAATAAAAACACTAATAAAGAGATTACATCTCCATATGTGCCAAAGTGGTTTGTGCAAAATGCTAGTGAACAGCTAATGAACCCAATACACCAATCATGTCCAAACTATGGCCCGCCAGCTTTTGTGAAACTGCAAGTCCCATCATGCCTTGCCACAGTTTTGCTATTAGGGAATACTAAAACTATGTCAAGGCATGCTGGGATGTGTAGTTTCAAAACAGCTGAAGGGCCACATTTTGGACATGCCTGCAACATACGCTCAGTGACAAACAAGCTTTAAAATCAAAGTCAATTGTTTGGTGACCCGACTCCCAGGCTGCACCTCACCTGGATTTCTCCTCGCACCCTTCACGCACAGTAGGGCAATAAGCTGCATCTAGTTTATTTAGGGCGCAAAAATGCAGCCGACAAGACCAGGGCAAGTGCTGCGAACAATTCATTAGCTCCCACTACATTAGGCAAGAGCTACGGGTGCACAAAACAATTGAATCACCATTATATGTTGTTTAGCACCTTACATAAATTATATATATATTTTTTATTATTATTATTTTAATATGCAGTACAGTAAGACCAGCAACCCTTACCACCAGCATAGCTCTGCCCCAACACTCATGAAGCACCGCCTACATGTTTTGATTGGCCCACAATCCAATCAGTCAAAGAAAATGGATCACCATCAATAGGTAAAAACATTGATGGTCATCCATTGCATAGTATGCCACAATCAATGGGCAGTTGCACTATTGTCATCAATTGCAAAGACGTCCATCCCTAAAGCTGTGCACACACAGTGCAAGTGAGCCTCTGCGCTAAGTTTGCAGTTAAGCACAGATGGCTCAGCATTGTGTGCTGAACAATCTGTCACGGCCAGTGTTCTCTGGTGTGAGAACACTGGCGATGACTAGATTTATAACTGGATGCAGTGTAAATCTAGTCAGGCAACAGCGACGCGCGGGACCGCGCAATCGTCATCACCAGAGGGTATACACGTGGAGTGATCCTTTTTTCATTTCTAAGCGATCTAGTCAGATCACTTAGAAATAAATGAGTTTTGGGGAAAGGGGAACGTGGGGCAATCAGTCGCACAGGTTTTATCAAAGCAGTATTGTTCTCATTTACCCTCAGTGTATTTGTACATTGGTTGGTTAACCGTGAGTAGGGAGGGTGTGCTACCACTGGACACAGGTTTGACAATTTTTGGAAAGAAGAGAAAGTATGTCTCTGTGTGGTGCACAGGTTATTAAGAAAGTAAAATTTTACTTTTATTTGGATATGTTTAAAAGAATGTAGCGAAATATAGACAGACAGTGACACATAAAGACACACACAGTGTAGGTTTAAAAAGGATAGAAATCCTTACTCAGTGTGATCCAACTCAATATCCTCCTAGATGTTGGTTAGATTCTATGTATTAGTAATAATGGTTTATTGTACAGTTTTCCACAGTGGAATTTTGTGCGTTTAAGTCGCCTATTACTGATCTGCTGGTAACAAAATTATCTGGGTTTATGTTCCCCTGTGATGTTACTGATCAGATTACTTCACATCACAAATAGGGTAGGCAATATGGTGCCCCGCGGGTCACCCCTCAAGCGGTGCGTGTCTGGTGAGATCTGCCACCTCTGCACCAGCACTGCGCGCCGCAAATGAGAGGGAGAGCCGCGTCAATGAGGACGTGTACCCTGCAGAGGAGCTCCGGCGTGTTAGAGTCAGCGCCGGAGATCTCCGTCTGTTAGGAGTCAGATCTGAGCGCTGCGGACGTCACGCAAGTAGCGCCTCTGACTGAGCGGTCCAGTGAGAACTGGCATACCGCTCCGACTAAACGATTTTAAGCTAATACAGATCAAAATACATGTAATAGGGATAGGGGAGAGGAGGAGAGCACACTGAGTGGACCTAGACACTCAGTGTGCTCTCCTCCTCTCCCCTACTTTCTCACTTAGAAATAAGCCTCATATCCCCCTGGGCGGGATGTATTAATGTACATCACTGCCCCTCGTCTGCCAGCCGCCGCGATGCTACCGCATATGTACTAACATATGCGGCTAGCATCGGGTTGCGGTGACGGAGACCCCCGCGATACCTGTAATGTGGTGTGCGGGGGTCTCTGTCACATCCTGGCGGCTGTCAGTGTCCCCCTGCCTCTCCTCCTCCTCCCTACAGCCGGATGTCCTCCCGGCTGTGACACCTGCTGGGGGAGGAGGAGATCGATGGAGGACGGGAGGGGGGGGGAGGTCGCAAGGACGGTGGGCGGCGATAGAAGCCCATAGGCATCTATAGGGTATCGCCACCCAGAGGTGGCGATACCCTGCCAGGCGGAGACGGGGCGGACGGGAAATGGTACATAGGGAAATGCGGTAAAACCCCCGTTTTACCACATTTTCCCTTTAGTACATCCCGCCCCCTGTGTGTATGCCCCATTAGGATAGTAGATAATACAGTATACACTTAAGACTACAGTATAACTAATGTGACAATAATCCCTGTATAACATACCTCCCAACTTCTGTGTTGGGGAAATAGGAGGTGGGGCGTATGCAAATGAGGGCACAGCTTATGCTAATTAGCCGCGACCTCATTTTCATACGAGAATAGACGCGGTACTTGTGTAGTTTCACGGCCCCGGAATTGCAGAGGCTCGCATGCCGCTCTAGCTATGAAACTTGGCAGCCTGCCAGGTAGCGTAGCGCTGCACGTGCCAAATGTAATGAAGTGTATTGTGTAAAAAACAGAAAAACGGGGCTTAAAAACAGACAAACGGGGCTTATAAATCGCACACCCCGGCACATCGCACACCCCGGCACACCGCTGGTGTTCCCAATGTAGACGCTAACTTATTTAGCGTCTCAATTCACACTCCCGGCACTTCGGCTTAGACGCGCGCGGACAGCGTTACGTAGTCAGTCAGGGAGCTACGCAGTTTGCGTAGTCAGTCAGCAGTAGCCCTGTATGAGACACTGAGGTGAATGTGTTCCTGAATCAGCCTCACTATTGATAAAATGGATTTTGATTATATTAATTGTTGCATCAATGTACAAACATTTCGTGTGAAAAGCCAGCAAGACATATCAATGGGACATAAGCTATTGCAAGCTACTATCACCTGATCCTGTCAATCAAAGACCAATCAACAAGCTATTATGAGGATCACCAGTTGTTGCTGTCAATAGAAGAGATCGTGAAGTGAATGTATAGCTTAAATGTATACTCTAATTACAACATGTTTACGTCAGAGAGCTGACTAGAATTGCTGACAAGTACTAAATACGTTCTTCCATATATGTAATGATTTAAATAGTTAGCATTATCACCATATATGAAAGCACCCCCATACTATTGTGGCCAAAGATAGATAGGTTTAAAAAGTATAAATTGGATCATGTGACACAGCAAAAAGAAGGAGGGCTGGGGCCTGCCCCTCCTCCTTCTCCACACTCCACGTTCCTGGATGCTGTGCTGTTCTGTTCTGTCTGTCTGGAATTAAGCAATATTGTATAATATATTATTTTGGATAAATATGTAATTACGTGTCATTTATTTATCCTCGAACTTAACAGTGGATTTATTCCCAACTTATCAATGGTGACCCCCGACGGCTGCTGCCTTCTGCATTGGACTGCCTGCTCCATACTTATATGTGACTTTCCACACAAATAAGGTACTGTAAGCGTACCTTTTATTTACTGTAATGTGGTTAATAAGTCACGATGTGGGGAGTAGGTGGTCTAGTGGAGAATAGTATGTAACACGATATATATTATGTGATATTGCTTATTCTTATTCTAAATTGGAAAACTTATTATTAAAACTGTAGTTATTTTCAAAATATTACAAAAATTATAGGCTGTTAATAAGGAATAGATTAATTTAATCACAGTGTGTGACAAAAGGTCAATTGTCACTGTGGTTCACGTTAAATATTAGGGCTCTTGTGTCTTACAATATTTTAACGGTTCTATGGGTTTTTTTGGAACACTAAAATTAAGTTTTAAATAGATGTAATTTAATCGCAGTGAGTGACGAGAAGTCAGCTCTAGTATGTGATAGGTACAATGGCTATTGTGTCATAAAATATAAGCCTTTCATTTATATGGGTTTTTAAAAACCTACGAAACTTCGATGAGATATGTCTGGGACTATCAGTTTGAAGTTTTATTCTGGTTCATATAGGTCTTAGCAAGAGACGTCTTGCTCGGATATTGAACTGGATTGTTCTGAATGTGGTAATTCAGTAATCATCTATTAACTAGATCAAAATCATAGCCTATTCTAAATTGAAGTAACATGTGGTATACAGTTTTTTTTTAATAAAGCAAATTAAACTAAAGTAACTTAAGAAGAAGTGTTAAGATAATCATAACAGGTTAAAGATTAAAATAGCTTTAAACTTAAAAAAATCAATGTAACCTAATTAAGAATAACATTAAGTATCTTAAAGACAGACAGTATAAAAATTCAGATAAAGCAAATTCAACTAAAGTAACTAGTTACAATGAAATTAAAGTTTTTTAAAATCCTAGGAATACATAAATGTGCCCAGATCAAACAACATGATCTGAGAAAGTAAAAATGTCTAATACGACTTATGTTTGAAGTCTGCAATTTGGTAAAATGGGAAAATGTATCCTGGCCAGGAAAATACATTTATATCTTTATTCAGTTTTTCCCTTTATTACCAATAAACAGTCAAATGTATTGGGTTACGCTCATGAGCTCAAAAGTAACAAACTAATATTATCTAAGAAATCTTGGCATAAGTTTATGTCATGTGTCTAAAGTAATTTGTAATGTTTCATGTGAATGCCTAATTCTTACGTATGCAATTGTGTGCTCTGCATTTGGTGAATTTTACTACTTAACTGTATTTGAACAGGACTTCCGGTTCCGCCCTGGTATGAAGCGGTAGCAGGAGAGGAGAGCTCCGCTGCCAGGCTGCCCAGAACACCGTATCACGGCACATTAGCCTCCCAACAGACCGCTCGCCACCCCCCCTACCTACACCAGGAACCCAATGCTGCATGAAACGCTACTATAGCGCCATGCCAAGCACCGCCAGCAAGCAGAGAAAGGAGAGAGAGCTCCGGACCCCTGCATCCAAGATGGCGCCGGACGCCACTTCTCGCAGCGCGGCTCCACAGTCACCGCAGCAAACTCCTCAACATGATGCCCCACCAGTGCCAACTGCTCAGCGCACGCCAGACTGGGTCACAAATAGTGAGTACTCTCCCCCAGAACAGCCACTGCCTCCCTCCAGCGCGCCAGTCACATATGGTGACATGGTCGCCGCCATAAGAGCTGCAATAGGACCCCTGCTTAAAGAACAAACAGCGGATATAAACCGCCAAATCGCTAACCTGCAGCAAAGGGTCCTTATCACTGAGCAAACTGTAGGTGCAACCTTTGCTGATGTAGCAGACATGAAACAAGCACTGCAAACTGCACATAAAGATATCAACTACCTGCATAATAAGGTACAAGATCTTGAGAACCGCTCGAGAAGATGCAACTTAAGAATCATAGGGCTCCCTGAAACCATGAAAGGACAGGAGCTTTTTGATTTCATCAGACTGACATTACCTGAACTCCTGCAAATAGCAGACAGATGCAATGATCTCATAATAGAAAGGGCTCATCGTCTAGGCACACTCAGACCACAAGAGGGGGCCAGACCCCGAGCTGTGATTTTTAAAGCCCTAAACTTCCTGCATAAAGAGCTGATCTGGACAGCCTCACGTAAAATACGTGACATCACATGGCAGGGGAACAGGATTCTGATATTCCAGGACTTCTCAGCTGAGTTGTCCAAATCCCGGAGAGACTTTGCCCCAATATGCTCACAGCTAATTCAGAAAAACATCAAATTTGCCATGTTATATCCGGCCAAACTTCGAATCTTCCAGGGAACATCCCACAAAGACTTCACCTCTCATCATGATGCTGAAGCATATATTAAAGAAACAGATGCCGCTACCCACCAAAACACAGATTGGGCAGAAGATTGATACCACCCCAACCCCATAACCCTGACACATATTCCCTGGACACACCTCCTCCCCAATCCACCGGATCCTGATCTACCTACCTACAGCTGAGCAACCACCACCCCCCCCCACCCCCCCCCCCCTCCTGAAACAAAAACGGTGACCCCGAAACATCTGAACTCAGAGACTAGAATTGGAACTTAATCTATGTCACCAATACCTTGGAGCCACATCACCTCAACCAGACCTATACACCCACGTGACAAAACGCCCAACTGAACGCCTTACCCATGCCCCTTCTCGACTTACCCCTATCACAGATTATACCCCTCCCCCCCCCCTCCTCCCCTCCCAATCACTGGAATCTGATTCGCTTATATACAGCTAAACCTCACCACCCCACCCTGAAGGAAAACTGGTCATCTTGAAACACCGGAATTCAAACGCATACTTTGAAACCTTACCTCTAACACCAGAACTCTAGAGCAACTCCTACACCAAGACCAAACCATCCATCTCGATGCTCTATTTGAAAACCAACCAGACTTCTCTTCCACAAGACTAAACTCCCTCCCCCCCCCCACCCCTCTTACCGAGAGAAGAGACACGAGACCCTCCCCCCCCCCCCCTCGCCTGACACCCTACCCCCCACCCTAGCGCTTGTGGCGAGCGCCCTGTTACAAAATGTTTTACTTGTTAATGTTTGGGCTTCTCCTGGCTTAGGAGCCGCCCTCCAGTTTGAAGTTACACACGCTCAGAGAAGCGTGCACTTTTGCACTTTTCCACTTGGAAGTCGTATTTGTTGTTTATGTTATCCTTTCCTATGTCCCTTCCCTTCCCTCACCCCACCCTTGCGATGACTAATCACATTGACAGTGGCGGATTCAGGGGGGGGGCACCCGGGCACGTGCCCCCCCTGTCATTTATTTTGTAGCTGAGGACCAGGGCTTTCCAACGAGCCCAGCCCCGTGTCTCTAGCCCCCCGGTAACCGGAGATATCGCCTGGCAAACCTGTAACGTTTTTTCCCCATAGGAAAATATGTGACCCGTCAATTCCAACCCCTACCCGGTTCCGACGGCTGCCAGTTCCCGCTCTGGCACTACAGAAGCTTGTGGTTGATTTCATTAAATTCCAAATCGCTGGGCCTTCAATATGATACCAGGCTGGTCCAAATCGGTCAATCGGTTCCAGAGATATTGTGGGTAAACCAATTTTTTTATTTTTTAAATGTAATTTCATGGCTGTTCATGTTCTTTGAGGGCAGATTACTCTGGAACCAAACGTTCCAGTTTCACTGGACCAAAATCATTCAAAGCCCAATCAAAAGTTCTTCAATATAATACTTTTCTCATGTAAATGGGTCAGTTGGTTCCGAAGATATAGCCGGTTAAATGAGATAACTGGTTAAAGGAGGGAGGGGTGGTTTTCTCTCCCCCTCACACCAGAAAATGCAGGGACTAGGCTGGTGTAAAAGGGGCCAACCTGGGAATGCATTTTCTGGTGTGAAAGGGGTATTATTTCAAATAGCCGGGTGCAGTGGCAGTGCTCTGAATACAGCCAGGCTCTGCCACTGTCAGTGGCTATCACTTCTGCCTGGCGGCGGCTGTCCCCCATTTACCACAAGCATGTATTCCACCTTGGCAATGAGCATGTAATCCCACATGGCAACGAGCATGGAACCTCTGGCAATGAGCATGGAACCCTTGGCAATGAGCATGTAGAGAAGCAGCACTTATGTAGCATAATTTTTAATAGGCATTATGGTGTTTGGCATAACACATAATGGACATAATGGCGTGTAACTTAACGTGTAATGGACATTATGGTGTAAATGTTTAATGCGAGCCTTTGGTGGACAATGTCCCTGTTTATGAAGTGTATTGTGAATTTTGGCTTAATCTGTGTGGCATTATGTGAATTCTGGCTCAATCCATGTGGCATTATGTGAATTTTGTCTCAATCCGTGTGGCATTATGTGAATTTTGGCTCAATCCATGTGGCATTATGGGAATTTTGGCTCAATCCGTGTGGCATTATGTGAATTTTTTCCCAATCCGTGTGGCTTTATGTGAATTTTGGCTCAATCCGTGTTGCAGTATGTGAATTTTGGCTCAATCCATGTGGCATTATGTGAATTTTGACACAATCCATTTGGCATTATGTGAATTTTGGCTCCATCCGTGTGTGTTATTATGTAAATTTTGGCTCAATCCATGTGGCATTATGTGAATTTTTACACAATCCATGTGGCATTATGTCAATTTTGGCTTATTCCATTTGGCATCATGTGTAAGGGGCAAGTATAATGGGGTCTAGTATTTTGTTGCATAATGTGTAGAAGTTGTATATGGTGTTGAAACGCCCCCTGTTGAGTGGCCACACACCCTTTTCCAGAGCGCGCCTTTGGCGCGCGCACAACTACATCCTTCACTTTTGTCGCCATGGTGGGCCTGCGTACTTTAAATGCCAGGGCCTATTTTTAATTCCACCCTCTCCTGCCGCTCTCTTAGCATGTACACTGGCACCACTAACACCGCCCCTCCCCCACCCAAACCCTTTTTTATCATGGTGCCCCCCCTGTCATTTTATCCTGGATCCGCCCCTGCACATTGACAATGTTTTTTCTCTTTCCAACCACTTTCTAGTTCAAGAATTGTACCACATTCTAATGCCAATTTTGTTTTATGATGTCTTCCTTAGCTATCGGTAGTTGGAATGTGGGGGGCATCAACTCCCCCCAAAAAAGAAAGCGCATCTTGATGTATTTGAACAAGCTCCGGCTAGATATTGTATGCCTGCAGGAAACCCACCTCACCCCATCAGAAACAGCAAAATTACAGATCCTGCAGTGGCAAGTCTTATCCTCAGCTTCCTATAACTCAAAGGCTCGAGGGGTCGTGATCCTAGGTAAGAGGCAGACACCAATGACCGCTGAAACTCTACACACAGACACTGCAGGCAGATATACACTATGCCGCATCACAATAGCACAAACCCAATACCTCATACTCAACGTATATGCCCCAAATACCTACTCAAAACCTTTCTTCCTTGAGATAATTAAACTACTCACACCCTACTTACATCAACCCATAATCCTCTGTGGAGACTTAAATTTAATATCCCACCCCATCCTAGATAAACAATCACAACACACCAGACACTTACCCAAATTAGGCATCCCAACAATGGCTCAAAAGCTACACTTACTCGATATCTGGCGACTTCTCAACCCCACAGAACGTGACTTTACATGTTTATCAGCAGCCACTGGAAAAATGTCTAGAATAGACTACATACTAACATCCACCACGTTACTCCCCAAGATCACCTCAGCAACAATTGAACCGATAATGATCTCAGATCATGCAGTAATAACAATTTCCCTCACAACTTCCCAGGAGAGAACCTCCTTCATCTCATGGAGATGCCCGTCCTCTCTAGCCACCTCAGAATCCCTACGCACCACAGTCATAAAAGCATGGGAAGAATACTCCATAAACAACAGTGACACGGCCCAATCTAATCCACCACTCTTTTGGCAGGCCTCTAAAGCCACAATAAGAGGGAGAATAATCTCACACACCTCCTACCAGAGAAAATCCACAGCTAAAGAATTCTCCCAGGCCCAAGCTAACCTGACTGCTGCCTTTACAAACTATAAGCAATCCCCTACCCCACAGAATAAAACAGAATACTGGACTGCCAAAACCACCTTTGAAGGCCTCCTTATTAAATCGGAGGCTAATTACACCTTTGCAGCCAATGCAAAATTCTATAAATTCGGTAACAAAACCAGCAAACTGATGTCTAATCTCCTCAAAGGATATCATGCCCCCACTACCATCCACCCTTTAAAACGCCCCGATGGCACAGTAACAAAATCTAATGCCCAAATAGCCGAAACCTTAAACGGTTACTATAAATCCCTATATTCAGCACCTACTTCTGACAATACCCAAGCTAATGCCTTCTGGGATAACATCATAACACCACACCTTCCCCCAGATTCAGCCAATTCCCTTACCAAGGACTTTACCCTAGAGGAGGTCCAAACCGCTATAGCAGGGCTGAAACCGGGGAAAGCGCCTGGCCCAGATGGCCTAACATCAGAATATTATAAGCTTCTGTCCCCCCATATAGCCCCTACACTTGTAGCGACTTATAACTCCATACTCCATAGTGACATTGCCCCCCCGTTTTTTAATGCAGCCACAATCAAAGTAATCCCTAAGCCGGGACGCGACCTAGCGGACCCGGGCTCATACCGCCCAATATCCTTACTTGACATGGACTATAAGATATTAACGAAGATTATCGCAGAGAGATTAAAAATCTTACTCCCAACACTTATACATGGGGACCAGACGGGTTTTGTCATGGGAAGAAACCCAGTCACTAACATTCGCAGAGTCCTCTCAGTGTTATACCAGTCCCAGTTGGCCGTGTCGGGCGCCCCGCTGGCGATACTCTCCCTCGACGCGGAAAAGGCGTTCGACATGGTCCACTGGGACCACCTGTACTTAGTATTACAAAAATTTTCCTTCCCAGAAACATTCATTAAACTTTTAAACACACTTTACGCTGGCTCAGCATCCAGAATTCAATGCAATGGTACTCTTTCAGAACCTTTCCCCATACTTCGAGGAACCAGACAGGGATGCCCCCTTTCGCCCTTATTATTTGCCCTAGCCCTTGAACCCCTGGCCATAGCCCTTCGCCAATCCCCTACCTTCCAAGGCATTCAAATAGGAAAAATAGACCTTAGGGTCTCTTTATTTGCAGATGATATGCTGCTCTTCCTTACCGCACCTGAACACTCCCTCCCAGAAGCCTTCAAAATAATTGACCAATTTAGCTCCTTTTCAGGATACAAAATTAATATGAACAAATCAGAATTGATGACCCTAAAAGGCCCCCCACCCCTCTTCCCAGACAGACCAGACCTCCAAAAAATCAAACTCCAACATACACAGATCAAATATCTAGGTATCCAAATCCCAACAAAAATGTCCAAAGTATACTCTTCAAATTATGGCCCCCTACTCACCTCTATATTTAAATCTATGGAAACTTGGAAAGATCTCCCGCTATCCTTATTGGGTAGAGCCGAAGTCATAAAATCTATGCTGCTACCCAGACTACTGTATATGATACAAATGCTCCCGCTACGTATATCCAACAAAGACATACAACTCCTAAACTCCCACATTATAAAATTCCTCTGGAACTCAAAAAAATCCAAAATCGCACTAGCGAAACTTCAGATACCCAAACCACTAGGGGGACTGGGCATCCCAGACTTAAAACAATATTCTAAAGCCTTGTTATGCCGTTTCGCTTTGGACTGGCTAGCTGAACTAAGTAACTACTCAGAATATGAGATAGACTGCGCAATGTTTGCCCCATATTCCCCAGGAGCCCTCTTGCATACACCCCGAAAACACATCCCGCCCCACATCCTACATAACAGACTATTCGCTGACACACACACGGCATGGTGGTCTGCCTCAAAGGACCTGGGTCGCGACCCCGAAGCCTCCCCTTGGTTACCAATATGGGGAAACCCTATGTTTACTCCTGGAATCGAAAGCTCCATCCTCCTTAGACTACGAAACAAGGGACTAAAAATTGTCTCCCAGGTCTTTGACCCGGGGGGCAAATTATACTCCATTGCAGAACTCCAATCCAAATTCAACCTACCTAACAATAGTTTATTCCCACTCTACCAGATACGACACTTTGCAAGATCACTGCCCCCACTCATCCCATACTCACCAGCCACACTAGTATTAAAGAAACACATAGCCTCCATACAATCAGCATCTTTCAAAACCAAACATATATATAAACTACTTGCTACCCTCCCAGCAGAAAAAAACTGGAAACAAATCACATCTAGATGGATGAATGATTTTCCTTTATTGACTAATAACAACTCACTCCACAAATACCATCATAGCACTTTACGCATCCTTAAGTCCTCCATCTTGCAGGAAGTGCACATCAAAGTCCTTCATAGGGCATACATATCACAACACCGTAGAAGCTTCTTTGTAGAGGAGGAAACAGGTATGTGCCCAAAATGTCGGTTCCATACAGCCTCCTTCATACACAACTTCTGGACCTGCAGGCATGTAAGAAAATTCTGGTTCAAGCTTGTTTACTACATCAACTGCAACTTCAAACTAAAGGTATGTTTGGACCCTCTCCCATTATTGTTTGCCAACTTCGAACCTTGGACACTTCCACCGGGTTTGGATCACCTGATCCCGATTTTAACGCTCACCGTTACTGTTGCGAAAAAAGTGATATTAAACTCGTGGATCTCTCACCATATACCCAACATAAATGAAGTTGAAACATTAATGTTGAAATATATGTACTATGATAGATATGACACACTAAGACACTTCGATGCTCCGATCTCCCGTTTCTATAAAACCTGGGGCCCATTCATACATAGCCGTGACCCCGATTTGAAAGATAAAATATGCAAACTTTTCGAAACACATATAGATAATTTCTATATATAACCTAGCAGAATACTCTGCTCTTTACCCTCCGAATAGCTAAGGAACACAAAATCTAATTAAAATAGCCATCGCAAAAAAACCCTCCCCACCCCCCCCCTCCCCTCTCTCCCATTTATCGTTGTTCTGAAAATTTGTATGCTAATTGATATATTTATATACCATAAGTTTATATAATATAAAAATGAAGGCCGCATGACTCTGTACACCTGCTGCAAAACTAAGACAATCCAACACTTACAAGAAGCAATGACATTGCCTACAAAGGATTGTGCCTTAAATGTCAACATTACCAGTTCATTCAAATGTATACAATGTCTATGCAAAAACACCCTAACCTGATGTAAAAACTATTCATCTGTGACGATTGCGAACCTGAATAAATATGTTTTCAAAAAAAAAAAAACTGTATTTGAACAGTCAGTAAATACAGTATTTACCATTTGAGCATGTACTGATTTAACCAACTGCATGTGAGAACTCAGGTCAAACAGGTCACGGTGCTGCACTATTTTTAGTACCAGTATGTGAATCGAGTGATGTCTCTCTGTGTTAAAGCATGTGACGTCTGTGACAGCTGCTCGTGCACGGAAGCTGAGGCTAGCTGAACATCTTTAAGATCAAATCAAATTTGAAAATGTTTTTTTTCTTTTAGAAATCTGATCAGTATTTAAAATTGTATGTTTCATTTGTTTTTTAAACCATTATGTGACAGTAACATTTGTTTTTTCTGTCTCCTCAGTCAAGTAGAAATACGATCTGACTGCTATTTCTGTTCTCTTTTAAAATTTACAAGTAAAGTACAGTTACATTATGTTTGCAGATAAGATATTTCTTATATTTCATTGATTATTTCTACTAGAATTTTGCCTTAAAGCAAGAAATATGTGATATGTACACTAACCCACATTATGTGTGCAGTTAGTCTTCCTATGTCAGTACTTGGAAGTTCAGTGGTATAATTTTAGACCATCACTAGTATAATGACTTAGTATACAGATTGCTTAGAATGTAAAAACAAAACACGGATTACTATTGTTCTTCATATGTTATCCTTCATAGCCTAATATGAACACTGATACCTTACTGGAACATTTTTACAAGCCACAGAGTGGCTCATTCCTGTTTTAGGATTTTGTTGAATTTTTATGTTCTGTGTTTAGTTTGTATGTTCTCTCCAGATAATTTTTCTGGGTTTTGCCTTATTCACTTGTCATTGTTCTTGTATCTGTGAGCACAGCTGCTCAGGTGAAGCTTGTGAACTTTATAGTCTGTTTTGTATCATTTGTGGGTTAAGTCAGTTTTCCAATTATGACCTCATAGCCTCCACGAGTGCCTTGTATATAACGATAAATCCATGCTGCAACGGAGTTTGGGTGGACCTAATTCACCCTTCCAGCCGGGGCTGCTACAGGTGAAGACTAGTAACTCGCAGGCACCGGTGGACCACTATGGGGATATAATATAATATTATTATTTTATGTATAAGGTGCCACAAGTGTTTGCACCTCAAAGGGCCCAGTCTAGGGCTTCAGACTAAGGAGAGCTGTTGAAAAATCACTACCAATCACAGCTTCACAGTTAGTTTGTAATACCACCTCCTAACAAAACATCGATACTAGAATGAATGTCATAGCCTATATTGACAACTGTGGTATGCAATCTCTTGATTAATTGGTTTATAACTATGCTAGTGGATTAATCTTTTTCCATAGTATGAATAATGCCCAAGTTTCATAATTATTTTCTCCGTTATATTTGTATGGTTAATTACACGTTAATTGTTTTAAAAAAAATATGTTTCTTAAGTGTTTTGTTTGCTCCATGGGCGAACCATTGTGCAAACAAACAGGGGATATATGTAATAAATATATTTTTAGTTTTATAATGACATAACTGCTGCTGTGCAGTTTTCAATGTATTATTTTGTTATACAATAACCATGCACATTCAAATAATGGTTATTTACATAACACAAATGGGAAAAATTAATGTCTAAGTATTATTTAATAAGTATATATGCCTTGATAAGATTCCTTGTATGGTCTGCGACCACAACATACAGTATTTTAGTTTCGGATAATGTGCAAAGTTAATTTTTTTTTTGTGTTTCTAGTAGATTACCTCTTACCAGAATCCTGATTTAGTTTGGACTTTGGGTCACTACAAAAAACCAGGGTGGAGCTAGTCTACCCCAGAAAGGCGGCTATTAATGGCAAAGTCAAAGACCTGCGCAAGTGCCTGCTGACACAGGATATGGTAACAGAGTCAGAATTAAAGGATACTGTGGTTTTACTACCTCAGTCGCAGAAGCACAATTCAGGTTGAAGTCAACTTCTTACAGACCTGCCAGCCAGAGCAAGGGTTAATTCTGTGCTCATCCCAGATTAGCATAACATCTGCACCACTGTCATCCACATTTTAGGGCTTATCATGTGTGAGACATTATTGATTATATGTTATTAAATGTTTTATAGATAAAATCAAAAATATGTAAATTATGAAGTTAAATCTACAAAATAGTCAGACAGAAAAGATTTGCCTTATGCTACCTCATAGAAACATCTAGACTGCTATTGGGGATAAGACAGTAAGTATTTGCACTGTACAGAGACAATTATTAAAAGTTATTCAGTAACAATAGTATCCATTATGAAATGGAAGATGGATTCTCTGCTGATATAAGGATTGCAGAAGTATTTTACATAAAATCTATTGTGTGAAACATTATCCTATGGTCAAAAGGTAGTTTTATATGTACTAAAGAAATATTGTCTTATTTCAGAGCAACTATTGGTAAGTGTGGGGAATTGTGACCTGTTCACAGACTACACCTCAGGACAATAGTGTGTGCCGTGAAGATCACGTGTGCTCACATTGATAAGGCAGGCCAGAACCCAAATTTGGGTCTCCGTCAAAACAGATGGAAGGTAGAATGGAGAACCGCAACCGTGCACACACAGTACGTGGAATACCTATCTAGGGTCTTGAAGAAGATCTGGGGTAGGAGAGCCAGTACTAAAGCATTTTGGAACTCCATGCTCTAAATAAAAATAAAAAATACATGTAGAAAAGGCTGTCCAATCCTGGATCGTAGTTGTGAGCTTGGATATTTGGTTCAAGTTTCCTGGTATTACCAATAGCTTCTCTAGTCTGTGTTCATTGCACATAGCTAGGGTTACTGACGTAGATAATGTTACACAAAATTAGATTTACTATAGATATAGATTAAATTGCTATAGTTTGAGAATTTACATTGTCTCAATCACACTAAGTGATTATAAGTACAATGGCCTTATTGTCTCTGGAGTGCAACATACTACTGACATTAAATTAAATGAAAAACATCTTTGATTAAGAAAAGCACAATAACTATTCCATATTATAAGTGAATTCACGATTTAAGGTTCAATGAAGAGAAAAGTAATTTAAAGCTAATGACACTGGTTTAATGTGTATAATAGTCTAAGATATTAGTCGACAGTCTATTTATCATATTCGTATTGTTCCTACATACTGACAATATTACTAATATCCATTGATTGACTATATAATTGATACAATGATGAAAAGATAGGGTGATAATTAACAATTTTCTTTCCACTTACACTTAGCTGAACATATGGTATCCATAAGAAAGATGATCATTTATAGAGATAATTCTATATTTTTGAGACCGATAGTTATACATATTAAGGGATGAAGCTGATTCTACACAAAGAATAATGCATGGGTTTATTCTTAGTAAGATTCTAATAAAATGGTTTATGAATCAAGACAATAGGTATTGGGATATATATGCTTATAGTGTGCATCCCTCAAGTGTTGAAATGCTTCCGTTTGTGTGGAAAGAAAATAAATGCAACAGTCACTAATGCGTTCTCTTCTAAGACTGCAGATATCCGTATGATGACAGTGACTAGTCCACCGCCTACTGAAATGTATGCAGCCTTTATTGAAAGACAAAATGGACTCAGAAATGATTTCTAAATTGCTGCAAAAAGTGGGGACTGATAAAATGGATTTTGATTATATTAATTGTTGCATCAATGTACAAACATTTCGTGTGAAAAGCCAGCAAGACATATCAATGGGACATAAGCTATTGCAAGCTACTATCACCTGTTCCTGTCAATCAAAGACCAATCAACAAGCTATTATGAGGATCACCAGTTGTTGCTGTCAATAGAAGAGATCGTGAAGTGAATGTATAGCTTAAATGTATACTCTAATTACAACATGTTTACGTCAGAGAGCTGACTAGAATTGCTGACAAGTACTAAATACGTTCTTCCATATATGTAATGATTTAAATAGTTAGCATTATCACCATATATGAAAGCACCCCCATACTATTGTGGCCAAAGATAGATAGGTTTAAAAAGTATAAATTGGATCATGTGACACAGCAAAAAGAAGGAGGGCTGGGGCCTGCCCCTCCTCCTTCTCCACACTCCACGTTCCTGGATGCTGTGCTGTTCTGTTCTGTCTGTCTGGAATTAAGCAATATTGTATAATATATTATTTTGGATAAATATGTAATTACGTGTCATTTATTTATCCTCGAACTTAACAGTGGATTTATTCCCAACTTATCACTATCCACGCTCACCCGAAGCGTGGAGAGCCCCGCGAGGGGCGGCGGTACACGTCCTACGACCTTTTCATACCCCCACTATCCACTTCGGCATGGAGTTGAGAATAGAATAGTGTGGCGAGCGCAGCGAGCCACAGAGCCCGAAGCGTGGCGAGCGCAGTGAGCCGCGCGAGGGGACACGCATACCTTCACAGCTATCTGCGTCCCCTCGCGGGCTTCACAGGTGTCAGCGTCCGCTCGCCACGCTTCGGGCTCACGCTGACACCTGTGAAGCCCGCGAGGGGACGCGGATAGCTGTGAAGGTATCAGCGTGCGCTCGCCACGCTTCGGGCTCGCTGCGCTCGCCACACTATTCTATTCTCAACTCCACGCTGACGTGGATAGTGGGGGTATGAAAAGGTCGTAGGACGCGTACCGCCACGCTTCGGGTGGCCGTGGATAGTGGGATTTACACGGTCCACAGCTGTGGCGTCCACTAGTGGCACTGAGGGTGGGTTTCAATAGTGTTCCCCTAGGGCCACCTAAATTTAAATGCTTTTGCGTCTAAATTTAGATGTACCCCTTCACCTAAGTAAATCCAGACGCATTTGCGTCTGGGTTTACAAGCCCCAACACCTTTGCGGCTTGCAAGGCGCCTGTATTCTAACTCTTTAGCGTCTGAATCCAGGCTTTCCGGCTTCTTAGCGGCTATCTATGTGACTCGAGATTCAAACGCAGTTGCTTCTGAATCTCGCGTACAGTTTAGAAGCGCCGGCATCGCTGTGCCGGGGTGTGCACTTTAACATACCCCCGTTGTCAGCGGTGCCCAGGCGCTGCCTATTTCACTGTGGAACTACAAGTGCCACAGTGACATTGACCTGTCAGCGCTGCTGCTGCTGGCCGGCAGCTACGCTGTTTACATACAGCTAGAGCGGCACAAGCTCAGTCAGACAGAGCTAGAGCGGCACGCGCACGGTTAATCAGAGCCTCTGGCAGGCTGCCAAGTTTCATAGCTAGAGCGGCACGCGAGCCTCTGCACTTCCGGCGCCGTGAAACTACACAAGTACCATAGACGCTGTGCGCATGCGCACAGCATCTATTCTACTAGATTGGGGGGTCTCCCAACTGCCACCCCCCGCAGCGGGACAATGCCTGCCGTGGGTGGGACAGCGGGACAGGACCCGAAAATCGGGACTGTCCCGCTGTAATCGTGACAGTTGGGAGGTATGGTATAACCATCCAGCAAGCAATCCCGTACATGTACTTGGTGTCACCTGAACGCAGCAGTGATCCCAGCCTATATACAGTATGCCCAGTTTTCCTACATCTGCACTAATGGCTACGTGCAGTTTGCTAGCCTGTACGGTTTGGCGCACCTGTATCTCACCACATTGGCATGCCGGGCACATATTTACCATTACACTCACATGTGTTTATTATCATAGAACATAGCAAAGCGCGCATAGCTACTGCAGCAGAGAGAGAGAACATATGGTATACACACAGAGGCTTTCCATAGATTATAATCTGGTCTATATACACCTGTGTCACACTTTGGGAAAGCAGATAGATAATATACAGTGTATAATAATGCAGACAGCACTGGGGCTGAGATATTACAACCTGAGCCATAGAGTAGCGCTGCTGAGGATACACTGGTATGCCCATACACATAGATATCCCCAGTAGCACCATACAGCAGCCCTGTGGGAGTCACATACATGACCAACATACAGACTGAGCTCCAGTCCTCACCCACAGGTTGCTCAATGCTCAGGGGGTGTTCTGCACATGTGCACTTACCAGCCGCTTCTTCTACGCAGGGGCAGAGCGTCCATGGCGTCCCAGTCAGTGACTGCCTCCATCAGAGCAGCCGGGGCAGAGTGCTCATGTAGGGGGAGCAGCAGTGATGACCATGCAATATGTGCCAGGTGTAGTTCCAGCAGCTGCTAATAGGTGGCGATGGTGCGGCACAGCGTGAATGACGTCACTGCATTGTAGCTACGAGATACACGGACAGTCCGTGTATGAGTGGCTGGTACAGTGGCGTGTACCGTTAGTTCAGCGTCTGGGACAGCCACTCAGGCTGAGCCACCACGGGTTCGAATCCTCCTCCAGTGTCTGCTGTTTCAGGGGCGTGGGGTGTAGCCCCTTCGGATCCGGGAGCAGCCTGAGTTTTTGACTCATCCACTGATACCACAATATTTTCTGCTCAAACTACATAATATTAATAATTAGCCACCATATATAACCAGGAGGAATAACTTTAAGTGGGGGCAGGACGGAGACTGTGTACAGACCAATTACCATTACGGCTGCTCTGATGGAGGCAGTCACTGACCGGGACGCCATGGACGCTCTGCCCCCTCGTAGAATATACAGTTTATTCATTGGCACAAAACAGCAAAATAGGTTAAAATTAAAAAAGTGCATTAAGAAAAAGTGAATAGAAATTGGAGCTGTGTGTCCGTGTCGCTGTACACTTATACAGTGCCCGTGTCAGCAGATTTCCACATACACAATTTTCGGTACTTGTGAGTTATCTGGGCGCCCGATTTCTAAATCGGGTCGGATCGGGCACATCGCATCGCATCGCATGCGACCATCGGATGCGATGCGATGCGATGACCCGATTTTTCCATAGGAATCAATGTTAAAATGGACGGAGTCCATTTTAACATGGAATTCAATGGGAAAAAGGGGTCCTTTTCATACCCCTACTATCCAAATGGGCATGGAGTTGGATATAAACCTGTGGCGAGCGTAGCGAGCCACCGAGCCCGAAGCGTGGCGAGCGTAGCGAGCCCCGCGAGGGGACATAGAATACCGTCCCCTCGCGGGGCTCGCTTCGCTCGCCACGCTTCGGGCTCGGTGGCTCGCTACGCTCGCCACAGGTTTATATCCAACTCCATGCCCACTTGGATAGTAGGGGTATGAAAAGGACCCCTTTTTCCCATTGAATTCCATGTTAAAATGGACTCCGTCAATTTTAACATTGATTCCTATGGAAAAATCGGGTCATCGCATCCGATGGTCGCATGCGATGCGATGCGATATTGCATCGCATCGCATCTGATTGTATGCCTTAACTTAAGGCATACAATCAAAAAATCGGGCGCCCAGATAACTCATAAGTACCCAATTTTCTTTAATAACTCATGTCGACCTATTCCTGTGTTGACCTTTTTCATGCAGCCTTTTGGATTGTGTCGACCATTTTCAGGGTCAATTTAAACCAGGTCGATCTTTTTCATATGTAGACCTTTTCACTGCAGACCAATAGATCTAATTACTGTCGACTTAATGACCCTCACCCCTGGTCACAGCATCTATAAACTGTTATGTAGGACAGGAGACAAGTCCCGAAAACGAATAGCATTCCTCCCAACTGTCCTGATTACAGTGGTACGGTCCCGCTATTTGGAGCCTGCCCTGATGTCCCTTGAGGGGAGGTGATCATGGCTGCTCTGCTTTGTGGGGCAGCCGGTGATTGCTGGATAGGTGCAGCAAGGAGAGACGGGGCTGGGTACGCTGGCAAAGAAGATGGAAAACCCGGGGCCTCGATGCCCGGTCCCGCCCCCGTTGCACATAGCCCCGCCCCTTTCCAGGGCCAGCTGCATGCAGGTCCCACTGATCTATTGGTAAAAGTTGGAAGGCATGTTTGATGTTCTGTGTATACAATACATTCCTTTTTCTTTTTTAATAGTAGGATCGGCAGCAATTAGCTGTATGCTCTGGCCTTCGTCTGCGGATCTTCACCTCCAATGAAGTGTATGGCCTTTGTCAAACATACATAAAAAAAAAAAAAAAATGATACCCGATCTATTGTCTGCGGGCGCGGCCTGACGGGCAACCCGTACAGACAGACGTGATTCTAGTCTGGCTCTAAACACAGATATTTCTCCATTCCCTGGAGAGAAATTGGCCTCACACTCCTTGCTGAAACAGGTAAGGATCATATGGTCGACCTAAAGATTGTCGACAGTCATTAGGTCAACATACTGCAAGGTTAACATGGGTCAAGGTCAACAGGTCATTTGGTCCAAAAAAGCATTAGGTCGAAATGGTCTAGCTCAACATGGGGTTTTGTACTTTTTTTTTTTACCCGAATGCCGACACAGTCAACATGGACACAGGATTAAGTGCACCGCATCCCCTCGCATGTCTGGCTGTGCTTGGCACTCTATGTTATTCTCCTACCACACCCTAGTGCAGGCATTCCCAACCACGGTCCTCAAGGCACACCAACAATACAGGTTTTAATGATATCCAGGCTTGAGCACAGGTGACTTAATTAGTACCTGTGATTTGGATTAATCCATCTGTGCTGAAGCCTGGATATCACTAAAACCTGCACTGTTTGTGTGTCCTGAGGACCGTGGTTGGGAACGCCTGCCCTAGTGGATGGTAGGGCATGAAATTCCGCCTGTCGGCACATGTCGGCTCAAAAAAAACCCCAAAATTCCAGTGAAAAACCCAGTCGACCTAGACCATGTTGACCTAATGACCTGTCGACCTAGACCCATGTCGACTTTGCAGTATGTCGACCTGATGACTTTCGACCATCTGATACCGCTGATACCGGTTAATAGATAGAGGTTATCAATCCGCACAGCCTGTAATTGGTATAGCTATCTCACCCCTGCATTACTATATTAAGTATCAATTGGTAATGGGGGAGGCGCACCCAGGAATATGTATTAGACTTGGAAGCAAAGAAAGATAAAGTATTCCTACAAGGGGCAATCTAGGTTAGCATATATTAATGTTCTGATTAATGTTATAGGTACATTAATAAAGTGACCCAAGAAACAGAGAATTGGCTAAAACATGATGTTTATTGATTCATTTATTAAGGACAGCGAAATATTAAAAACATAAGTGAAAAGTGATAAATGTGAAATAAAGTGCATTAGAAAAAAAATTAAAATAAGTCTGTTACGTGTGTGTTATCGGTCATAGCATGTGTGTCTGTAATACTGTTATTAATCTCCACGCAAATATTAATTATTGCTCTAATTAGGCAGTCTTGTAAATTCATTATCAAAGGGACATGTGCACGTTTCAAGATGACGGGTGCAGCAAAATTGTTAGGAATAAAGGTGCGTACACACGGGGCAATATGATCGCTAGCAATATATTGCTCAGCAATCATATTGCCCAGTGTGCCGTTTTCATCTGCGACCAGAGATGGTCGCAGATGAAAATTTAAACACTGCTGGGTGAAGAGGCAGGGGATGTCGCTGGTCGGAGGAGCATGCTCCTCCGACCAGCGACCATTCAGGGGCTGAAAACGGGAGCGCGCACCCGGCGATTTATCGCTGGTGCACACTCCAATCACTGGCAATATGGTTGCTCAGCGACCATATTCCCAGCGATTTCAGCCCCTATCGCCCCCGTGTGTACACAACATAATCGCCCCCCGATGACGTCAGCGAACCGGGACCAGGGCGGTCTTTTTGTATGGGCTTAATGGGCACTTGCTCTGGGGCCCCAGGTGTATAAGGGCCATACTCTGATAGCTGAGGATCCCCTTTTTCCAGGGATACCAGAATTTTGAAAATCGGCCCTGGGGAAATGGAGATATCCAACTTCAAAGCAGCAGTCCACATCTGACCTGTTAATTGCACTTCCCAGTCAGAATTCTCAGGTTCTCTCTGACTAAGGCTGGTTTCACACACTCCGGCTCCTGCCGGACGGTGAAATCCCGCACGGCCAGGGAGCCGTGCCGCACACACTAGTTGTGAATGGACACTATTGTGTCCATTCACACGGGACGGCCACGGCCCGGCCGCACGGTTGCAGCCGAATCCCGCCACTGGAAGGGATGGCTGCCGGGCTGTGGCCATCCCTTCCATGATAAACTAGTGTGTGAGGCACGGCTCCCTGGCCGTGCGGGATTTCACCGTCCGGCAGGAGCCGGAGTGTGTGAAACCAGCCTTAAGGTGCCCATACACGTCTCGATGCGGGCGTGCATTTTGAGCTTAAATAGCACGCATCGCATGCCTTGTACATGCGTTGTGCATGCAATGCGATGAAAAGCAAGTACAAAAAGTATGTGCAGCACATACTTTTTGTACAGTGCGATGAGATGCCGCGGGAGCGCGCATCTCAAAGCACACATTGCACCCGCCGCATTGGAATGTGTATGGGCACCTTTAGAGTTTTTCTGAGGAGGGGAGAATAGGTAAGGGATCGCTAAAATCTGTGGTAGGGCATGCTGGGAAGTGTAGTTCCACAACAGCTGGAGGGCCATGAGTTTGACACCACTGCTAAACCCCTTAATGCCCATTACATGTAATCACAACCCACCACCTAGCATCATGCCACACCTCTTCCCTTAGCCCAAAGCAGATTAATCTTGCACCTCCTCTCCCCTCCCTCGCTCCCCCCCCCCCAAGACATACTCTTCGCCAGTCGTGACCGAAGAGTGCACTCACATAGAATTGGTCGCAGGTGGGGGTACTGCAGCATCTGTCGGATAGGGCACCTCTCTCCTCCTCAGCATCGTTCCTAGCAGCGTTGGGCTGTGTTCTCTGCCGCAGCGCCCTGGGGGCGGAGTTGGGGCAGCTGTCTCCCCGCCTGTATCCTTCCCGTCTATGTTGGGCGGTGTCCTGAGCAACGTCCTGGGGGTCCTCAGTGGCAGCAAGGTTTTAGTAGCATCCTGAAGGGGAGGGAAGAGGAGGAAAACATCCATATTTAAAAAAAAAAAAATGCTGGTCTACAACAGTATGTAAAAATAGCGGCATAGTGAGTTTAGGAGAATCCTGTTCAAAAACTTGCAAAGAGATGGTGCCAGTGTGCACGCTCAGAGAGCAGATAAAGGGCGGGAAGGGGATTAAAAATAGGTCCTGGCATTTAAAGTACACAGGCCCACCTTGGTGTCAATAGTATCAACACATTTGTGCGCGAGCGCTCAGGAAAAGAGGGTGTGGACACTCAAAATTGGCCTTGTGTAGTGTTCCACACCATATACCACTTCTACACATTCTGCAACAAAATAATAGACCCCATTATACTTGCCCCTTACACATTATGCCAAACGTATTGAGCCAAAATTCACATAATGCCACGCGGATTGAGCCAAAATTCACATAATGCCACGCGGATTATTCTTTATTCCCAGCGGTGGCAGGCGGCATTTCAAGGAAAAAAACCCTAACCCCATTGCACCTACCCCACACTGTCCCCCATCGCAGCAGCCCCACACTGTCCCCATCGCACCAGCCCCACACTGTAGTCTCCCATCACACCAGCCCCACACTGTCCCCATCACACCAGCCCCACACTGTAGTCTCCCCATTGCACCTGCTCCACACTGTAGTCTCCCCATTGCTCCAGCCCGCACTGTAGTCTCCCCATTGCAACAGCCCCACACTGTCACCATCGCACCAGCCCCACACTGTCTTTCATCACAACAGCCCCTTAAATTGTAAGCCATCAAAATGTCACCCTTATACTGTATGTAGAAATGGAGGAGGGCGGCTGGTGCAGCAGTAAACGGGAGGCCGAGGAAGCAGCGTGGGAGGGTGGAGGAAGGAGAGGCAGTCAGGACATGGTGGCAGCGGGGGTAGCCGGCGACATCATGCAGCAGTCTGACTGTACTCACCACCAGACGGTCCACACCAGGGCAGCGCTGCAGGGCTGACCAGTCTCCTCCTGTGGTCCAGGCGGCGCAGCTCCCGGAAGTACGCGTCCACTGTCCTGTGATCTGGAAAATACAACTGCTGCTCCAGATGGTAGTGGCAGCGATAGTCTGCGGTGATAAAAACCTGGTAGTCTGTGGTCAGCAACAAAACGCGTTTCTCCGCCTCAGGGTCAGCGGCTTCCTCAGTTGTGCTGACATTAGTGTAGACAGCGCTATTTATAGCAGTCCCGTTCGCGGGGTTATTACAGCCGCACTTCCGGGTATGCGCTCCATGCCTCGTTTCCAGATGGATCCATTTATAATCTCTCGCGGCCATCTTTAGCTGCGTTCCAAGCCTCGTTTTGAGTTTAGCATATGACGACAATCTCTCGCGGCCATTTTTATTTCATATACCAAGCCTGCATTCCAAGCCTCGTTTTAGGTTTTAACATATAACACTGATCTCCGGCGGCCATTTTTATTTTGTATATCAAGCCTCGTTTTAGACATACTGGCCGTCTATGTAACCAGCTCCAAGCCTCACTTTGGGAGCCGTTTTTATCCTTCCTGCTTTCCACTCAAAAAGCCTGCTATTTCCATAATGCCTGTATTCCATGCCTCATATCACTATGGCCTCAACATATACAACACAAACAACAATTAACATATAACGACAAATATAGATGTATAACAATTTATACATAATTATAAAAAACGAATATACATAGTTTCTTCATATTTTCATTATTGTTTTTTATCTCAATTAAGATTAGTGTTGATTTCTTTATGGTAATGCAGATTACCCCATTATATGGCAATAATTCTTTTAACATCTCTCCACAGGATGCAAGTAATTCATCTCTATTCAATAAACCATAATATCAATTCTTTATATATTAATCAATAGTATAAATTTACATAATTTTAAACACCTTAATTATTAATCAAACCAATTTTGACTTTCAATTAATTTGTATCTACATAGGACATAAAGAATATGACCCATTGAGTCAAAGAATGTGCACACAGAGAGGACTCCCACTATTTTTCCCCCACTACACATTATTCAACTCAATGCTGTCATTAAGGCCCAACGGATTTAAAGTTCTGAGGCAGAAAATCCAGTATGCCTCCCTCCTGCATAACTGGACATATCTGTCTCCCCCCCTTGGGGTATTTTTGATATGTTCAATACCTATCATACGGATCCCATTAAAATCGCCACTTTGGCAACCCGCCATGTGTCTGTACAAGCTGTTACTCTTATTCATTTTTATTATATTGCGCTTGTGCTCCATGAATCTAATCTGCACTTCCCCTCCTCCTCACCCCTCTCCTCTTCTCCTGCTCTCCCTTCTCCTCTCCTCCTCTACTCTGCTCTGCTCCCCCTCCTCTTACTCCTCTCCCTCCTCCTCTTCTCTGCTCCCCTTCTCTCTCTCCTCCCCACCACTTTTCGTCGGAGGAGGAGGAGCATTTCAATCGCTGCTGATCATGTACCATGCAGCACCAATGACAAGAGGTACACAGTGCCTTCTGTGCTACTTCTCTACATGTCTGCTTCTCTCCTCCTCCACTCCTTTGCTCCTTCTCTGATCCCCCTCCTCCACTCCTTTGCTCCTTCTTCTCTGATCCCTCTCCTCCTCTCCTCCTTCCCCTCCTCCTCTCCCCAGCTCTCCCTTTCCCCTCTTTTGCTCTCCTCACCAATTTCCCCACACTTTTCTCTCTCTGACTGCCAGTGAACCTGTGCTGGGGTACAGGAAGAGAAGACCCAGCGCCGGGGAGATGGAGCAGGAAGAGATGACTAGCACAGAAGAAGAGAAAGTGCAGCAGACCCAGTCTGCCCAGGAGCAGGGGCAGCAAAATCATCGCTACCATCGCTGCTGATTGTCACAGGAGGTACCCAGCACCAGCTTGCACTGCGCTCCCTTCTCTGCACCTCCTCCATGCCTCCTCTCCTCCTCCTCTCCCCCTCTTCTTGTCTGCTCCTGCTCTCTGTTCTCCCCTCCTCCTCAGCTCCCCAACCACCTCCTCCGCTCCCCCTCCTCCTTTCCTGTTTCCCCCTCCTTTCTTTTGCTTCCAATACTCCTCACCCCCTCCCCTACTTTCCTTTCTTCTTTCCTCTCACTCCTCAGCTCCCCTTCCTCTTCTGCTTCCCCTCCTCCTCTCGCTTCCCTCCTGCTCACCTCCTATACTCCGCACCCCCTCCCCTTCTCTGCTCCTCCACTCCCCCCTCCTCTCCTTCACTTCCCCTCCTCCACACCCCCTCTCCTTTTCTCTCTCCACCCTCTCTCTCTCTCTCTCTCCACCCTCTCTCTCTCCACCCTCTCTCTCTCTCTCCACCCTCTCTCTCTCTCCACCCTCCACCCTCTCTCTCTCTCTCCCTCTCCACCCTCTCGCCTCACCCTCTCTCTCTCTCTCGCCTCACCCCCCCCCTCTCTCTCTCTCGCCTCACCCTCTCTCTCTCGCCTCACCCTCTCTCTCTCTCGCCTCACCCTCTCTCTCTCTCTCGCCTCACCCTCTCTCTCTCTCTCTCGCCTCACTCTCTCTCTCTCTCTCGCCTCACTCTCTCTCTCCTCACCCTCTCTCTCTCCTCACTCTCTCTCTCTCTCGCCTCACCCTCTCTCTCTCTCTCGCCTCACCCTCTCTCTCTCTCGCCTCACCCTCTCTCTCTCGCCTCACCCTCTCTCCACCCTCTCTCTCTACCCTCTCTCTCTCCACCCTCTCTCTCTCTCCACCCTCTCTCTCTCTCTCGCCTCACCCTCTCTCTCTCTCTCTCGCCTCACCCTCTCTCTCTCTCTCGCCTCACCCTCTCTCTCTCTCGCCTCACCCTCTCTCTCTCTCCCTCTCTCTCTCTCCACCCTCTCTCTCTCCACCCTCTCTCTCTCTATCCACCCTCTCTCTCTCTCTCCACCCTATCTCACCTCACCCTCTCTCACTCTCACCTCACCCTCTCTCTCTCTCGCCTCACCCTCTCTCTCTCTCGCCTCACCCTCTCTCTCTCGCCTCTCTCCCTCTCTCTCGCCTCTCTCCCTCTCTCTCGCCTCACCCTATCTCTCGCCTCACCCTCTCTCTCTCCTCACCCTCTCTCTCTCTCTCTCCTCACCCTCTCTCTCTCTCTCTCGCCTCACCCTCTCTCTCTCTCTCGCCTCACCCTCACTCTCTCTCTCACCCTCACTCTCTCTCTCACCCTCACTCTCTCTCTCGCCTCACCCTCTCTCTCTCTCCACCCTCTCTCTCTCGCCTCACCCTCTCTCCACCCTCTCTCTCTCTCTCTCTCTACCCTCTCTCTCTCCACCCTCTCTCTCCCATTCCCAGCAGTCACCTCTCTGGTCACATCCCCCTGTGTTGCTGTATAATGTCCCAATCCCAGCAGTCACCTCTCCGGTCTCATCCTCTGGTGATACTGTATAATGTCTCATTCCCAGCAGACACCTCTCTGGTTACATTCTTCTGATGTTACTGTATACTGTCCCATACCCAGCAGTCACCTCTCCGGTCACATCCCCGGTGTTACTGTATAATGTCCCATTTCCATCCCCCCGTGTTACTGTATAATGTCCCAATCCCAGCAGTCTTCTCTCCGGTCACATCCCCAGGTGTTACTGTATAATGTCCCATTCCCAGCTGTATCCTCTCAGGTCACATCCCCCGATGTTACTGTATCATGTCCCATTTACAGCAGTCACCTCCCCCGGTGTTACTGTATAATTCCACATTCCCAGCAGTCACATCTCTGGTCACATCCCCCGATGTTACTGTATAATGCCTCATTCCCAGCGGGCACCTCTCCGGTGTTACTGTATAATTCCCCATTCCAGCAGTCACCTCTCTGGTCACATCCCTCGGTGCTAATGTATAATGTCCCATTCCCAGCAGTCACCTCTCTGGTCACACCCCCCCCCCCCCCCATTGTTACTGTATAATGCCCCATTCCCAGCAGTCACCTCTCCGGTCTCATCCTCTGGTGTTACTGTATAATGACCCATTCCCAGCAGTCACCTCTCCGGTCACATCCCCTATTGTTACTGTATAATGCCCCATTCCCAGCAGTCACCTCTCCGGTCACATCCCCCGGTGTTACTGTATAATGTTCCATTCCCAGCAGTCATCTCTCTGGTCACAACCCCCGATGTTACTGTATAATGTCCCATTCCCAGCAGTCACCTCCCCCGGTGTTACTGTATAATGACCTATTCCCAGCAGTCACCTCTCCGGTCAGCAGCTGGATGATTTTGTTGGTGAGTTTCAGGATCTTATGGTCATTGTCTCTCTCATTTATCAATGAGTGAGGTTAAGGCACAGTCTTGGAATCCTGGGTCCTGATCCCTCTTCTGAACACATAGGGACGGCTGCTGCTGGGTGTCTCACATTCACCGTCCTTCTTCGGTGGCACATAATCCTAAGTGAGGAGAAAAATGTTAAATCAACTGCACTGATGGTATAGCAGCTCTCATAAATGCAAAGGTTCTGAGGGGTAAAAAAGAGCGATGGGATAAGTTTATACGAGTGACACCTGTAAAGTAAAAATGTATTAGTAAAATAATGTTTACACTCCTTTTGGAGGATGTGAGGTGAGAGAGGGAGATTGTCGTGCTGTCCCTACTAACCCTAACCTTACAGAGGCAGCGGTATTCCTCAGCTCAGTTGCTGTCCGCTTCTGGGTGGAATCTTCTGTTGCGGCTTTGGTCCCGGGGCGCGGCTTGCTGACGTCAGCGACTGGCGTGTCGGTACTTCGGGCAGCAGCAAAGTCTCCAACCTGTTTCATGCCTCGCTGGGCACTTTGTCAAGGTGGTGTGACTGATAGAAGTTGCTCCCTGTATGTAAGGAAATGAAGTAGAAATTCACATCCAATTTTAACATTTTGTGTATTTCAAAAATGTAAAGAAATAAAAAAAGTTTGGACATTTTCCGAGCAACAATCTGGTTGGAACAAATATTTTAACGACATTTTGGGTGTCACGAACGGTGAAACAGTGTCAAGGCATGCATTATATGTAATAGTAGAGTGCAAGACTAATAAAAACACTAATAAAGAGATTACATCTCCATATGTGCCAAAGTGGTTTGTGCAAAATGCTAGTGAACAGCTAATGAACCCAATACACCAATCATGTCCAAACTATGGCCCGCAAGCTTTTGTGAAACTGCAAGTCCCATCATGCCTTGCCACAGTTTTGCTATTAGGGAATACTAAAACTATGTCAAGGCATGCTGGGATGTGTAGTTTCAAAACAGCTGAAGGGCCACATTTTGGACATGCCTGCAACATACTGTACGCTCAGTGACAAACAAGCTTTAAAATCAAAGTCAATTGTTTGGTGACCCGACTCCCAGGCTGCACCTCACCTGGATTTCTCCTCGCACCCTTCACGCACAGTAGGGCAATAAGCTGCATCTAGTTTATTTAGGGCGCAAAAATGCAGCCGACAAGACCAGGGCAAGTGCTGCGAACAATTCATTAGCTCCCACTACATTAGGCAAGAGCTACGGGTGCACAAAACAATTGAATCACCATTATATGTTGTTTAGCACCTTACATAAATTATATATATATTTTTTATTATTATTATTTTAATATGCAGTACAGTAAGACCAGCAACCCTTACCACCAGCATAGCTCTGCCCCAACACTCATGGGGTTACGAGCAGCAGTCACAGTAATGTATACACAGTGGGGTATGGCCAGCAGTCACAGTGGAGTATGGCCAGTAGTCACAGTATGCACAGGAGTCCAGTAGAAAAAAAAAAAAAACAATTACAGCAGAGTGCGCAGCGGAGCATGCAAAGCGCAGGCTTCCATCCAATATAATGGCGCAGAGCCGCAGTCGCATCGAATTCTGTGGGATGCAATTCTCTGGAGAACCCAAGGCCGGGAAGATGGCACTGAGCCTCGTTGGGGGATGTGAGTGTGGCGGAAACGCCCATTGTTCGGAGCATCTCTTTTATTTGATATGTTTGTTTGGCCCCATCACACACAATGGTGGCCCCCACCGTAATGCCCATCACACATGATGGCCCACACTGTAATGTCCATCACACATGGTGGCCCACACTGTAATGTCCATCACACATGGTGGCCCCCACCGTAATGCCCATCACACATGATGGCCCACACTGTAATGTCCATCACACATGGTGGCCCCCACTGTAATGCCCATCACACATGATGGCCCACACTGTAATGCCCATCACACATGATGGCCCACACCGTAATGCCCATCACACATGATGGCCCACACTGTAATGCCCATCACACATGATGGCCCCCACTGTAATGCCCATCACATATGATGGCCCACACTGTAATATCCATCACACATGATGGCCCACACTGTAATGCCCATCACACATGATGGCCCCCACCGTAATGCCTATCGCACATGATGGCCCACACTGTAATGCCCATCACACATGATGGTTGTCCACACCGTAATGCCTATCGCACATGATGTCCCACACTGTAATGCCTATCACACATGATAGCCCACACTGTAATGCCCATCACACATGATGACCCACACTGTAATGCCCATCGCACATGATGGCCCCCACTGTAATGCCCATCGCACATGATGACCCACACTGTAATGCCTATCACACATGATGGCACCCACTGTAATGCCCATCGCACATGATGACCCACACTGTAATGCCCATCGCACATGATAGTGGCCCACACTGTAATGCCCATCGCACATGATGACGGTCCACACTGTAATGCCCATCACACACGATGACCCACACTGTAATGCCCATCACACACGATGACCCACACTGTAATGCCCATCACACACGATGACCCACACTGTAATGCCCATCACACACAATGACCCACACTGTAATGCCCATCACACACGATGATCCACACTGTAATGCCCATCACACATGATGACCCACACTGTAATACCCATCACACACCTTAACAGCGACTACATATGATGGCACATAAGAGCCTCTTACCTACATGCTCATTGCCAGGGGTTTCTTACTCAATGCCAAAGGTTTTATGCTTAGTTGCCAAGAAGGTTTCATGCTCGTTGCCCAGGAGGTATTATATCCTTGTTACCCAGAATGGGAAAAGCAACCCCAGCAAGCCCTCCTGTCTGTGGAGGGAGGGCTTAGCCGGCAGGAAGAGCTGACAGCCACTGCTAGCAGAGAGCAGCTCAGCGTTGTGGCGGGGGGGGGGGGGGATTTGTCACTTTAAAGAGCTGCCATGCTGCTCACTTCTCAGGACTTCAGCAGTGGTAACAGCATGGGGGACGGTGGCGGGCTACATCTGTAACAACAGACACACAGCTTTCAGCAGAGAGCTCATCAGCGTTTCAGTGCATGCAGGGGGGGCGGATGAGAAAGTTTGCAACGGGGTGTCAGCGCACCAGGGGGGCAGCGGAAGGGCGCAAAGTCCCAGACACAAAAAGGGCAGGAACACTAATTTCTGTGTCCTACGGATGACAGAAGGAGGGTGATATGGTCAGATGTATCTGCCTTCACCGTGGTTCGCAACAAGAGGACTAGCGCAGATTTTGACCCAACTTGAATAACTCTGCAGCTCTTAAGGCCCCCATCTGCTAGGGTGGGGAATCGCCTGTGGTACCCCGCCAACTCACCCGGCAGCTGCTACGTTCAGTTCACAAATATTTCTACCCATGCATGTTGCCCCTTCTTTATATAAACACCTCTTTCTACACTTTTATGAAAACTCTTCACTACTGTATAACCGCAGCTCACCGTTACCAATTCTAAACAGTCTCTTGTTACAGTACATCTTCAGTTGTGACACCTGTCAGTATCACACTGACCCCAGGGGTTAATAAACTGCTTTCTGTTCTACCCTGATACTAGTAAATCCCCTAAACTCCAATACTGCTCTAAAACAAACAGTCATATTTATTGTGGGTTTTATTACTGTTTTAATTCAGCTCATCCTGGAAAAGGATTTGTGGCATTGAGAAAACCTCTGCGAGTATTTATAACAGTGTCTTGAGAATAAAACATTAACCTGGTCATGTAATTATAATTATGGTCAAAATAATAGGCAAAATCAGTGCTGGTGGCTGCCAATCGTAAAATATGTGATAACAGAAGTGAATCACTTGCCTCACCACATAATTACTTTTAAGTACGATATAAACAATCAACTAAATATATATTTTTTTGGCATTTTTCAATAAAGAAACTTTTAGCCTAGTGCTGCTGTGAAAAAAATTCTGATACTCTCTCTAGGTCTGTGGGTCCCAACCTCGGTCCTCAGGACCCCCCAACAGTCTGCGTTTTCCAGGTCACCCGGCAGGTGCACTCATTATTCACTGACACATTTTAAAAGATCACAGGTGGAGCAAAGTATTTCACCTGTGATCCTGCATGGAGGCCTGGAAAATGTACACTGTTGGGGAGTCCTGATGACCGAGGTTGAGAACCACTGCTCTTGGGTGTTGGGATTTAAAAAAAGTTTGGGAACCACTGTCCTACGCCATACTAGAAAGATGTACCGAAAAAGTTACTTGCAGCCAATCAAGCAGGTCTGAATCACCCTCTACATTTAGTTTTCTGTACTGTTGCTGGAAGTCTGCATACTTTTATTCAGGCAATGTATGGTTCTATCTATATGATGCTTTGAAATAAAAATCATTCTTTAAAAAAAAAAAAACCTTTCAAAAATTCTATAGACTTAGGGGGATATTCAATCTTCAGGTCACGGCAGGCGAGCTTGCCGTGACCCAGTCCCGTTCTCTGTCAGCTCGACCGAGAACTCGCAGGCGGGATTCAATGTCCCGCCTGCAGCGGGGCGAGAAGGGGGCATGGCCGCGAGTTGCGGCCGGGAAGTGACGAGCTGCAGCCGGCAGCTCGTCACTTCCCGGCTGTTCTCGGCAGAACGAGCCCGACAGCTAGAGATGTCGGGCTCGTTCTGGCAGGAAACCCTGTTCAATGCTGTCGGGGAAGACAGCATTGAATAGGGCCCGTCGAGCATCTCCCCCATGGGAGATGCTCGACGGAGATTGAATATCCCCCATAATGTTCTATAGAAATATCTCACAAGAAGCATTTAGGCATAGACACGCCCATAGGTTTATTTATTTATTAACAGTTTCTTATATAGCACACACATATTTCACAGCGCTTTACAGAGAATACTTGAACATTCACATCAGTCCCTGCCCCAGTGGAGCTTACAATCTAATCCCTACCACACACACACATTCCAGGGTTAATTTTGTTGGAAGCCAATTAACCTACCAGTATATTTTTGGATTGTGGGAGGAAACTGGAGTACCAGGAGGAAACCCACGCAAGTATGGGGAGAATATACAAACTCCACACAGTTAGAGCCATGGTGGGAATCGAACCCATTACCTCAGTGCTGTGAGGCAGTAATGCTAACCATTACACCATCCGTACTGCTCCATGTGGAGTTAGACACGCCCTTTGGGCACTGTGTGACACGCCCCTTACAAAGGCGCTTGGCGCATCCTACTGTAATTTTCCTGACTGTAGTTTTCAATTGGAGGGAAGTATGTTGTAACCACAAAGAAAAGTGATCTACATCAGATTCATAGACTTGTTAATAGTACCCCTTTTATACCAAAAACGCCAGGTCGCATCCGGGTTTTTGATCCCTGCTTCAAGCCGGGTGTGACCCTGCGTTTGCACCCTTTTACACCACTGTCGCATCCCCCCTGCCGCTTGGAGATTATGTCATCTCCGATCGCCGCCGCCAGGACCCGGAATGCTGCGCTGGGGGCAAGCCCAGCACTAAGGTAATCTGCTGGGCTGCCCCCAGCCCCCGTCCACCCCTTGCCCGGGAGGTGAATGGATGCCGCTCACAGGCATCCATTCACCTCCTCTGCTACTGCTGTCTGCAGGGTATAGCAGACAGCAGTGCAGGCTGCCTGTGACCCCCCCCCCAACCTGCGGACACTGCACCGCGCCCCCCCCGGGGTGGCCCTTTCGGACCGCACCCGACTCGGCTGAAATGATGCGGAGGGGTTACAATGCCTTTTGTTATATTTATTGTGGCACAAACACTCTGGGAAACTGTATATAGGAAAGTAGTGTATGGCGGCGGATGCTGGGAGTAGTAGTATAAGAACTGATAGTGTTAGCAATATGGTCGTATCGTTCATTAGACCCCACCTACTGTATGTGACTGCCAAAACTGGCTTACGCTCTAGAGCAGGCATGTACAACCTGCGGCCTTCTAGCTCCTGTGAAACTACACATCCCAGCATGCCTTGCCATAGTTTTAGCACTCGCTAATAGCAAAACTATGGCAAGGCATGATGGGACTTGTAGTTTCGCAAACAGCCGGAGGGCCGCAGGTTGGACATGACTGTTCTAGAACAGTGGTTCCCAACCATGGTCCTCAAGTACCCCCAACAGTGCACATTTTCCAGGTCTCCACACAGAATCACAAGTGATATAATTAGCTCCACCTGTGGATCTTTTAAAATGTGTCTGAATAATGAGTGCACCTGCTGGGTGACCTGGAAAACGTGCACTGTTGGGGGTACTTGAGGACCACGGTTGGGAACCACTGCCCTAGAATGTCATGTGCATGATCTAGGGATCCATCGTCTTGGACAGAGATAAAAGAAGAAGATTAAGAAGCATTTAGAGCAGTTTCTGTTGTTTTACAGCTGCGCTAGCATAATGCCGGGAGAGGATTGCTTGGTTCTTTGTCAATATCCTCTCTGGGAGAAGCAACCGCAGGCCGCTTTCAGGGGGTGTGGCGGAACAGACTCAACATTAGACTCCGCCCCCAGCCAACTTATACTGTAATTTGGCTTCTAATTGTGGTTTTACCTAACATTTACTGACTACCGGTACTCTGACAAGGGAGCGAGCGCAAAGAAGCCCCGTGCAGGTTCGGTGGCTCATCGGGCATTTAGCAGTCGGGATTCCAATGTCGGTATAGTGACTGTCGGGGGGCATCCGGCTCTTGTTATCATCTTTGTGCTTAATTCAATCTTATCCTCATGTATGTAACCCGAGAATGGGAGGTTTATCAGCTGCATCATTATTTCTCTTTCCTCCACTAGGTGACACTGGAGAGTTACAGTGGGGAATAGAAGGGCGACCACAGGGAGCTTGGGCACTTTAGAATAAATTAACAGTGACTAACTCCTCCCCTTCTACTTCCTCTCCTAGGCAGTCTTAGCATGTGCCCTGCGGGAGCTGGGCGCATTGTTAGCTCACTCTTGGGCTTTTCTAATTTTTTCTTTATTTTTCCGGATTTTTAAGATCTACACAGGCAGATAGTCCCTGTCCCTATCTGCCTGCGACGAGGGCGCTGTTGAGGGACCGGTTGCAGCTGCTTGCAGCTTGCCTCCGGAACCTGGCTGACAGAACCACCGTTCCGGGGTCCCCGGCGCCGCTGCATGCAGCGCGCCTCGCGGACCGCAAGCCTCGGCGCGTACAGCAGCTACAGGGGTAAGTATGCCCCCGGGTCCCTGTTAGCAGGGAACCAGTTGGGATTGCTCTAAAAGCGCATCTCAGTACTTTGAGAGTACAGCGCGGCTCAGTTCTGTGAGAGTACAGCGCGGTCAGACAGGCAGGTAGCACCCTGCCCTACCTGCCTGCAAGGGGACCACTGTACCAGAGAATCCGGTCGCCGCTGCATGCAGCGTGCCTCGCAGACTTCCTTCAGCCACAAGCATGGCAGGGATACGTATACCCTGGCTCCCCACTAGCGGGGTAGCCAGGTAGATGCATTGGCGGTTTATCCAGCTGCAACTATAGCATAATAATAGAGTACAGTATTTTATTTTCTTTGTATACTCTATTATTATGCTATAGTTGCAGCTGGATACCAGCATTAAGATCTCCAAGGGATCCATTTGCACACTTTTGTACAGTTTGTCAGTAAGACCGCTATCCGGAGTGAAAACTTACATTCACTATCCATTTACCTAAGGGTATGTACATTCTCAGTATTGAAAAAGTAACTACTTAATTGTGTATATACTTAATTAGTAATATGGCCTTTCTCCACCACCTAGAAAGTTACCCCTGAGGAAGTCATTTTTTTTGCCGAAACGCCTTGGGAGTTTTTTCCTGATTATATCGATTCGACCAACTGACTGCATACAAGCAAAAATGTTTTTACTTTGTTTTTTAAATTAATTGTATTAAATACTGTTGTACAGTGACCAATCGATATATTTTCTTGATCCTTCTGGTGGTGGATCTCCATAAAATAGTGGCGCGTCTTCTATCTTTTTTCTTCTATTCCCCACTTCCCCTGCTAACAGGGGGGACTGACAGAGTGCTGCCCAATCTACTTTATCTAGCGCATTGAAAGGGTACCCCACTCTTTGTTCCATATATATATATATATATATAGAAATCCGGAAGGGCCGTCACTCTGGACTGAAGTGAGCTGAGATGTGTAGCTTGCCCCGGTGCCAGCTTGCAGAGGGCAGCCACAATGAACTGCCCACAGAATACTATGACGAAATGAATGGGCACTCGAGGACTCACAAATGCTGGTGAAATCAAAAGGCCGTGTTTATTCCATAAGTGGTCTTACAGGTGTCAACGTTTCGGGGGCCGGACCCCCGTCGTCAGGACAAAATGCAGACCGGGTGAAGTACAGAATAAAGTGCAAGTGCAGGGGGAATTTATAAGACATGTTAACAAATAGGCGCTAACTTACCCCCTCCCTGTAGCCGTCCCCCACGAGCATCAACAGGCCGGTTTCCGGAGTACTGCGCACAGCAGTGACGTCACCACGTTCGGCGGCGTCCAGCTGACCGCGCGTCATCACGGTCGTCATCCCGCGGTGACGTGGGTGGGCTGGGAAAGAGATTGCAGCTCACATTAGCATGAATACAAGTATCGTGCTACAGAAGTCATAAAGCAACAAAGGCATCCATACATACACAAAACTTCAGAGGATGCAAGTGAATAAAAAATGCAAAAAAACAAGTGGACATGACCATATTATGACTACATAGTGACATCTAGTGGCTAAAAATGAGAAGACATATATAATAAAAAACGAACATTTAAAAAGGGTATACGTATAAAAAAGATAACTGCGTGCGGCCCCGAATTGGAGCCGTACTGGGCAAAAGTCAAAGTGCATATGCTGGGTGAGGTGCAAACCCTATGGCGTGAGTGGTTTAAATGCAGGGAGAAATACTGAGTCCCTGCTGGGTATCTATAATAAGCAAAAACAGCCCTGTGTGGGGTGATGCAGCCAGCATCACTGTATGCGCATAGCACCAGAAGCCAGAAATTGCAACAACAGAATGCCAGCATCTTGTATATTATATGTTATCCTGGTGTGTCACCTGGACACCGATAAGGCTGGGGGACTGGTGTCACACAGTGGGATGACAAGTACCTTTAACAAGGGGGAGAGAAAAGGAAGAAGGAAGACATGATTGTGTGTTAGTGGACCAAAATGGTTACAAAAAATTATGTAGGCCAAGTGTGTCATTAAGGCCTTTAGGGTGTAGTGTGTCCATTTTGTAAATCCACTTGGACTCAAGCTGCAGAAGCTGTTTGGAACGGTTGCCACCCCGTATGTGTACCGGCACGTGGTCTATGATCTTATATTTGATCATTGCCATGTTATGTTTGGCCTTGGCGAAATGCCTGGTCACTGGTTGCTCCCCTGAGCCAGAATGAAGGTCTGCCCGTATGGCACAATCGGTCTTGCCGATGTAATGTATTCCACATGGACAATAAATGATGTAGATAACAAATTTAGTCGTGCACGTGAGGGGCCATCTGATTTAAAAAAATTTTACCGTACCGAAAAAGTTACTTGCAGCCAATCAAGCAGGTCTGAATCACCCTCTACATTTAGTTTTCTGTACTGTTGCTGGAAGTCTGCATACTGTTATTCAGGCAATGTATGGTTCTATCTATATGATGCTTTGAAATAAAAATCATTCTTTAAAAAAAAAAAAACCTTTCAAAAATTCTATAGACTTAATGTTCTATAGAAATATCTCACAAGAAGCATTTAGGCATAGACACGCCCATAGGTTTATTTATTTATTAACAGTTTCTTATATAGCGCACACATATTTCACAGCGCTTTACAGAGAATACTTGAACATTCACATCAGTCCCTGCCCCAGTGGAGCTTACAATCTAATCCCTACCACACACACACACATTCCAGGGTTAATTTTGTTGGAAGCCAATTAACCTAAAAGTATATTTTTGGATTGTGGGAGGAAACTGGAGTACCAGGAGGAAACCCACGCAAGTATGGGGAGAATATACAAACTCCACACAGTTAGAGCCATGGTGGGAATCGAACCCATTACCTCAGTGCTGTGAGGCAGTAATGCTAACCATTACACCATCCGTACTGCTCCATGTGGAGTTAGACACGCCCTTTGGGCACTGTGTGACACGCCCCTTACAAAGGCGCTTGGCGCATCCTACTGTAATTTTCCTGACTGTAGTTTTCAATTGGAGGGAAGTATGTTGTAACCACAAAGAAAAGTGATCTACATCAGATTCATAGACTAGTTAATAGTACCCCTTTTATACCAAAAACGCCAGGTCGCATCCGGGTTTTTGATCCCTGCTTCAAGCCGGGTGTGACCCTGCGTTTGCACCCTTTTACACCACTGTCGCATCCCCCCTGCCGCTTGGAGATTATGTCATCTCCGATCGCCGCCGCCAGGACCCGGAATGCTGCGCTGGGGGCAAGCCCAGCACTAAGGTAATCTGCTGGGCTGCCCCCAGCCCCCGTCCACCCCTTGTCCGGGAGGTGAATGGATGCCGCTCACAGGCATCCATTCACCTCCTCTGCTACTGCTGTCTGCAGGGTATAGCAGACAGCATTGCAGGCTGCCTGTGCCCCCCCCCCCCGTCCAACCTGCGGACACTGCACCGCGCCCCCCCGGGGTGGCCCTTTCGGACCGCACCCGACTCGGCTGAAATGATGCGGAGGGGTTACAATGCCTTTTGTTATATTTATTGTGGCACAAACACTCTGGGAAACTGTATATAGGAAAGTAGTGTATGGCGGCGGATGGTGGGAGTAGTAGTATAAGAACTGATAGTGTTAGCAATATGGTCGTATCGTTCATTAGACCCCACCTACTGTATGTGACTGCCAAAACTGGCTTACGCTCTAGAGCAGGCATGTACAACCTGCGGCCTTCTAGCTCCTGTGAAACTACACATCCCAGCATGCCTTGCCATAGTTTTAGCACTCGCTAATAGCAAAACTATGGCAAGGCATGATGGGACTTGTAGTTTCGCAACAGCCGGAGGGCCGCAGGTTGGACATGACTGCCCTAGAACAGTGGTTCCCAACCATGGTCCTCAAGTACCCCCAACAGTGCACATTTTCCAGGTCTCCACACAGAATCACAAGTGATATAATTAGCTCCACCTGTGGATCTTTTAAAATGTGTCTGAATAATGAGTGCACCTGCTGGGTGACCTGGAAAACGTGCACTGTTGGGGGTACTTGAGGACCACGGTTGGGAACCACTGCCCTAGAATGTCATGTGCATGATCTAGGGATCCATCGTCTTGGACAGAGATAAAAGAAGAAGATTAAGAAGCATTTAGAGCAGTTTCTGTTGTTTTACAGCTGCGCTAGCATAATGCCGGGAGATGATTGCTTGGTTCTTTGTCAATATCCTCTCTGGGAGAAGCAACCGCAGGCCGCTTTCAGGAGGTGTGGCGGAACAGACTCAACATTAGACCCCGCCCCCAGCCAACTTATACTGTAATTTGGCTTCTAATTGTGGTTTTACCTAACATTTACTGACTACCGGTACTCTGACAAGGGAGCGAGCGCAAAGAAGCCCCGTGCAGGTTCGGTGGCTCATCGGGCATTTAGCAGTCGGGATTCCAATGTCGGTATAGTGACTGTCGGGGGGCATCCGGCTCTTGTTATCATCTTTGTGCTTAATTCAATCTTATCCTCATGTATGTAACCCGAGAATGGGAGGTTTATCAGCTGCATCATTATTTCTCTTTCCTCCACTAGGTGACACTGGAGAGTTACAGTGGGGAATAGAAGGGCGACCACAGGGAGCTTGGGCACTTTAGAATAAATTAACAGTGACAAACTCCTCCCCTTCTACTTCCTCTCCTAGGCAGTCTTAGCATGTGCCCTGCGGGAGCTGGGCGCATTGTTAGCTCACTCTTGGGCTTTTCTAATTTTTTCTTTATTTTTCCGGATTTTTAAGATCTACACAGGCAGATAGTCCCTGTCCCTATCTGCCTGCGACGAGGGCGCTGTTGAGGGACCGGTTGCAGCTGCTTGCAGCTTGCCTCCGGAACCTGGCTGACAGAACCACCGTTCCGGGGTCCCCGTCGCCGCTGCATGCAGCGCGCCTCGCGGACCGCAAGCCTCGGCGCGTACAGCAGCTACAGGGGTAAGTATGCCCCCGGGTCCCTGTTAGCAGGGAACCAGGTGGGATTGCTCTAAAAGCGCATCTCAGTACTTTGAGAGTACAGCGCGGCTCAGTTCTGTGAGAGTACAGCGCGGTCAGACAGGCAGGTAGCACCCTGCCCTACCTGCCTGCAAGGGGACCACTGTACCAGAGAATACGGTCGCCGCTGCATGCAGCGTGCCTCGCGGACTTCCTTCAGCCACAAGCATGGCAGGGATACGTATACCCTGGCTCCCCACTAGCGGGGTAGCCAGGTAGATGCATTGGCGGTTTATCCAGCTGCAACTATAGCATAATAATAGAGTACAGTATTTTATTTTCTTTGTATACTCTATTATTATGCTATAGTTGCAGCTGGATACCAGCATTAAGATCTCCAAGGGATCCATTTGCACACTTTTGTACAGTTTGTCAGTAAGACCGCTATCCGGAGTGAAAACTTACATTCACTATCCATTTACCTAAGGGTATGTACATTATCAGTATTGAAAAAGTAACTACTTAATTGTGTATATACTAAATTAGTAATATGGCCTTTCTCCACCACCTAGAAAGTTACCCCTGAGGAAGTCATTTTTTTTGACGAAACGCCTTGGGAGTTTTTTCCTGATTATACCGATTCGACCAACTGACTGCATACAAGCAAAAATGTTTTTACTTTGTTTTTAAATTAATTGTATTAAATACTGTTGTACAGTGACCTGTCGATATATTTTCTTGATCCTTCTGGTGGTGGATCTCCGTAAAATAGTGGCGCGCTCTGTCTTCTATCTTTTTTCTTCTATTCCCCACTTCCCCCGCTAACAGGGGGGACTGACAGAGTGCTGCCCAATCTACTTTATCTAGCGCATTGAAAGGGTACCCCACTCTTTGTTCCATATATATATATATATATATATATATAAAGTCACTTAGAATCAGGGCACTCACCAAGCAGCTATAAGGCAATGCTTCTTTTATTAATCCATCAAGTATGACAAATAAGCCGACGTTTCGGACCCATCTGGGCCCTTAATCATGGCGTCCTGGATCTCACAGAGAAGGCAACTGATCTCATGCTACATGCTGCTCATATTTATGTGGTCTTAATTACATCAATTAGCCCCACATGTGGGGATCAACAATCAACCATGGCAAATATGTAAATAACAATGCTACAAGCGCTACAGCACAACACCCTCATAGCCCTCAGTACCTAAGGCTATATAACAAAATGGGTAAAGAAATATGTATAAGTAAAAAAGATAAAACTCACCTATACCGAAAACACGCTGTTTAAACAGATTTGGAACGCACGCCGCCATTGTAGGCGGTTCCCACGTGCGTGTCATCTCTCAACCAATCACCAGAACATCTTTCCGTGACGTGCACCCCTTCCGGGCAACGCGTCACACACAGCGCTTGTTGCGTCCATTAATCAGTGGAACGCACGGCGCCATTATAGGCGGTCCTACCTGCGTGTCAAATCATCCACTACCCATTTCAGCGCACGTCTCCTCTTCAATAGCACGTCACTGCGTGCCTAGCGTCAGTGCTCTAGGTGATGTCCTATCCCTGATCGTTGTTAGGTGACGCGCATCTGTAGTTAAGCGCGTCATCCATGTAAACAATACCAGCGTTAGCCTGGTTACCTTAATACACCGAACTTGTACAACAATATGTCACTATCTATCTAGCCTAAAAATACCAGATCTAACGTGATGAGAGGGAGCATATCACAAATTTATACCTAAAAGGAATTAGGAGGTGTTATTTTAAATGAGTGCAATTAGTAAGCAGCACATAGCATGATCTCAGTCTCCAAACAAACAACATTGAAACACATAACATATTTTTAAAAAAGCTAAATCATAACCAAGGTACATCATCCAATAGTCTCAACTCTAGTCCCTATCTTTTATAAGGACCTAGATTTTGATGTGGTATGCGACCATGGCTACCCTAGCTTATTATGTCACTGTTGTGGGTAAGTATTAAATAGCCAACACAAAGAATTCCATCAAAGAACATCAATTACACAAAGGAAATATTTGAAAAAATAGAAAATTTTTTGAGAGAATTAGAAAAAAGTGATAATTTCATAAAAAACATTTAAATGAATTATATTCATTTAGGCCCCTGGGGCTGATGGTGTCCAAGGTGTATATCCATCTCGTCTCCCTTTGCAGGAGTAGTTTTGCTCGATCCCCTCCGCGACTCAATATAGGTATATGGTCGATTATGATACTTCTCAGTGAGGAGAGAGCATGTTTTTTCTCTAGAAAATGGCGCGCCACTGGTTTATCACTTGTTTTTGACGTCAATGCTGCCCTAATGCTGGATCGGTGATTAGCCATCCGTTCTTTAAAGGCGCAGACGGTCTTCCCGACATACGTCAGGCCACACAGGCATTTCAACAAGTAGATAACGTGGTCAGATGTACAGCTCAATCTGTGCCGAATCTTGATTTTTTGCCCATTGTGCGGGTGATTGAAGAATTGACCAGTATTCATAGATTGACACGTGGTGCACCCCGTGCATCTAAAGCAGCCCAATCGTGTGGGTCTCAGCCATTCACTGCCAGAGGATCCGTTGAAATTTAGTGTAGGTCTCATCAACATATCACGTAGATTCTGTCCTCGGCGGTAGGCTATCATTGGTTGTTTTTTCATCTTCAGCTTGGGGTCAGATGCCACTATACCCCAATGTTGTTTGATACTTTTTCTGAAAGATGATGCCCTTGTGTCATGGGTCGTTGTAACTATCAAACGATCACTTGGCTTCATTCGCTTGTCTTTATTGTCATTTAGATGTATTGCCTTAGCCCGTTTTAAGCTGCTTTTTACAATCTGCGGTGAGTAACCCCTGTCATGAAACTTCTCTCGCATTTCATCAATCTGACGTCTTGTGTTTTCTGTATCAGTATTGGTGCGAAGGACCCTTAAGAACTGGGATATAGGCAGTCCATTTTTCAAATTTGTTGGGTGATAACTCGTGTAATGCAGTAACGAGTTACGGTCAGATGGTTTCTTATATAATTTCGTGCCGATCTTATTGCCATCCTTATAGACTGTCACATCGAGGAAGTCTATTGATGTGAGGCTCGCTGTATATGTGAAGCGGATTGGGGACCGTATATCATTCAGTTCATGGACCATTTTTGCAAAAGTCACCATGCCTCCCTGCCACACCAAAAAAATGTCGTCAATGAAACGATAATAATGCATGATGGATGTCTTGTATGGAGTCAGTATGTTCTTCTCCTCATACTCTGCCATAAAAATATTGGCGTATACAGGGGCCAGGTTAGAGCCCATGGCCGTTCCCTTACGTTGGACATAGTATTTAGCACCATACAAAAAATGATTATTAATTAGAACCTGTTCAATAAGGGTACAAATAAATTCAATCGGAGGTATGGTATGATTAGACTTCAACAATCTGTTTCTCACTGCGTCTATCCCTTCTACATGTGGAATCACCGTGTAGAGGGATGAGACGTCCATGGTCGCCAATACCACATCATCCCCCGTAAACCTGATATCGCTGATCTTCATGAGAAAATCAGGGGTATCATGTATAAAACTTGGGGTTGCCATCACCACAGGTTGCAATATCTGGTCCACAAACTGCGCCATAGGCTGCATTACAGACCCCCTGGCAGAGATGATGGGTCTGCCAGGGGGCCTGTCCAGCCTTTTGTGGACCTTAGGCAAGGTATACATGATCGGACAAATTGGGCAATCTACTGTAAGGAAATTTGCTATCCCAGTGTCAATCCAGCCTGAAATTGTTGCCTGGTTGATAAGGATATCTACCTTGCTTTTAATCAGATACATCGGATTTTTAGGAACACATTCATAAACAAAAGTGTCTTTTAATTGCTCACAAATGTCCTGATGATAATCTGAATAGTTCATCACGACAACAGCTCCCCCCTTATCAGCGGGGCGTACTACTATCTGTTTACAGAAGAAGTGTCTAGTGAGGTACTAAATCAAGTCCTAAAAAAAAACAGTACTTATGACCCGCCCACAACCAACCCAAACATCAAAGTATTTCTCCGAATGATTGATGTAGATTTAAAGGAGGATAAAAACAAAAACTTACACGACAACCTCACCCCTGCTCAGCGGGAGGCGGTAAAAACTCTGAAAAACAACAAACAGATAGTAGTACGCCCCGCTGATAAGGGGGGAGCTGTTGTCGTGATGAACTATTCAGATTATCATCAGGACATTTGTGAGCAATTAAAAGACACTTCTGTTTATGAATGTGTTCCTAAAAATCCGATGTATCTGATTAAAAGCAAGGTAGATATCCTTATCAACCAGGCAACAATTTCAGGCTGGATTGACACTGGGATAGCAAATTTCCTTACAGTAGATTGCCCAATTTGTCCGATCATGTATACCTTGCCTAAGGTCCACAAAAGGCTGGACAGGCCCCCTGGCAGACCCATCATCTCTGCCAGGGGGTCTGTAATGCAGCCTATGGCGCAGTTTGTGGACCAGATATTGCAACCTGTGGTGATGGCAACCCCAAGTTTTATACGTGATACCCCTGATTTTCTCATGAAGATCAGCGATATCAGGTTTACGGGGGATGATGTGGTATTGGCGACCATGGACGTCTCATCCCTCTACACGGTGATTCCACATGTAGAAGGGATAGACGCAGTGAGAAACAGATTGTTGAAGTCTAATCATACCATACCTCCGATTGAATTTATTTGTACCCTTATTGAACAGGTTCTAATTAATAATCATTTTTTGTATGGTGCTAAATACTATGTCCAACGTAAGGGAACGGCCATGGGCTCTAACCTGGCCCCTGTATACGCCAATATTTTTATGGCAGAGTATGAGGAGAAGAACATACTGACTCCATACAAGACATCCATCATGCATTATTATCGTTTCATTGACGACATTTTTTTTGGTGTGGCAGGGAGGCATGGTGACTTTTGAAAAAATGGTCCATGAACTGAATGATATACGGTCCCCAATCCGCTTCACATATACAGCGAGCCTCACATCAATAGACTTCCTCGATGTGACAGTCTATAAGGATGGCAATAAGATCGGCACGAAATTATATAAGAAACCATCTGACCGTAACTCGTTACTGCATTACACGAGTTATCACCCAACAAATTTGAAAAATGGACTGCCTATATCCCAGTTCTTAAGGGTCCTTCGCACCAATACTGATACAGAAAACACAAGACGTCAGATTGATGAAATGCGAGAGAAGTTTCATGACAGGGGTTACTCACCGCAGATTGTAAAAAGCAGCTTAAAACGGGCTAAGGCAATACATCTAAATGACAATAAAGACAAGCGAATGAAGCCAAGTGATCGTTTGATAGTTACAACGACCCATGACACAAGGGCATCATCTTTCAGAAAAAGTATCAAACAACATTGGGGTATAGTGGCATCTGACCCCAAGCTGAAGATGAAAAAACAACCAATGATAGCCTACCGCCGAGGACAGAATCTACGTGATATGTTGATGAGACCTACACTAAATTTCAATGGATCCTCTGGCAGTGAATGGCTGAGACCCACACGATTGGGCTGCTTTAGATGCACGGGGTGCACCACGTGTCAATCTATGAATACTGGTCAATTCTTCAATCAACCGCACAATGGGCAAAAAATCAAGATTCGGCACAGATTGAGCTGTACATCTGACCACGTTATCTACTTGTTGAAATGCCCGTGTGGCCTGACGTATGTCGGGAAGACCGTCTGCGCCTTTAAAGAACGGATGGCTAATCACCGATCCAGCATTAGGGCAGCATTGACGTCAAAAACAAGTGATAAACCAGTGGCGCGCCATTTTCTAGAGAAAAAACATGCTCTCTCCTCACTGAGAAGTATCATAATCGACCATATACCTATATTGAGTCGCGGAGGGGATCGAGCAAAACTACTCCTGCAAAGGGAGACGAGATGGATATACACCTTGGACACCATCAGCCCCAGGGGCCTAAATGAATATAATTCATTTAAATGTTTTTTATGAAATTATCACTTTTTTCTAATTCTCTCAAAAAATTTTCTATTTTTTCAAATATTTCCTTTGTGTAATTGATGTTCTTTGATGGAATTCTTTGTGTTGGCTATTTAATACTTACCCACAACAGTGACATAATAAGCTAGGGTAGCCATGGTCGCATACCACATCAAAATCTAGGTCCTTATAAAAGATAGGGACCAGAGTTGAGACTATTGGATGATGTACCTTGGTTATGATTTAGCTTTTTTAAAAATATGTTATGTGTTTCAATGTTGTTTGTTTGGAGACTGAGATCATGCTATGTGCTGCTTACTAATTGCACTCATTTAAAATAACACCTCCTAATTCCTTTAAGGTATAAATTTGTGATATGCTCCCTCTCATCACGTTAGATCTGGTATTTTTAGGCTAGATAGATAGTGACATATTGTTGTACAAGTTTGGTGTATTAAGGTAACCAGGCTAACGCTGGTATTGTTTACATGGATGACGCGCTTAACTACAGATGCGCGTCACCTAACAACGATCAGGGATAGGACATCACCTAGAGCACTGACGCTAGGCACGCAGTGACGTGCTATTGAAGAGGAGACGTGCGCTGAAATGGGTAGTGGATGATTTGACACGCACGTAGGACCGCCTATAATGGCGCCGTGCGTTCCACTGATTAATGGACGCAACAAGCGCTGTGTGTGACGCGTTGCCCGGAAGGGGTGCACGTCACAGAAAGATGTTCTGGTGATTGGTTGAGAGATGACACGCACGTGGGGACCGCCTACAATGGCGGCGTGCGTTCCAAATCTGTTTAAACAGCGTGTTTTCGGTATAGGTGAGTTTTATCTTTTTTACTTATACATATTACTTTACCCATTTTGTTATATAGCCTTAGGTACTGAGGGCTATGAGGGTGTTGTGCTGTAGCGCTTGTAGCATTGTTATTTACATATTTGCCATGGTTGATTGTTGATCCCCACATGTGGGGCTAATTGATGTAATTAAGACCACATAAATATGAGCAGCATGTAGCATGAGATCAGTTGCCTTCTCTGTGAGATCCAGGACGCCATGATTAAGGGCCCAGATGGGTCCGAAACGTCGGCTTATTTGTCATACTTGATGGATTAATAAAAGAAGCATTGCCTTATAGCTGCTTGGTGAGTGCCCTGATTCTAAGTGACTTTACATTTGGACCATAAGCTGTGCTTGTGTGACTGGCGGGAGCACCTCCGGATAACAACGAATTGAACCGTGAGTGCATTGGAAATTACAGTATATATATATATATATATATATATATATATATATATATATATAATCCGGAAGGGCCGTCACTCTGGACTGAAGTGAGCTGAGATGTGTAGCTTGCCCCGGTGCCAGCTTGCAGAGGGCAGCCACAATGAACTGCCCACAGAATACAATGACGAAATGAATGGGCACTCGAGGACTCACAAATGCTGGTGAAATCAAAAGGCCGTGTTTATTCCATAAGTGGTCTTACAGGCGTCAACGTTTCGGGGGCCGGACCCCCATCGTCAGGACAAAATGCAGACAGGGTGAAGTACAGAATAAAGTGCAAGTGCATGGGTATTTATAAGACATGTTAACAAATAGGCGCTAACTTACCCCCTCCCTGTAGCCGTCCCCCACGAGCATCCACGGGCCGGTTTCCGGAGTCCTGCGCACAGCAGTGACGTCACCACGTTCGGCGGCGTCCAGCTGACCGAGCGTCATCACGGTCGTCATCCCGCGGTGACGTGGGTGGGCTGGGAAAGAGATTGCAGCTCACATTAGCATGAATACAAGTATCGTGCTACAGAAGTCATAAAGCAACAAAGGCATCCATACATACACAAAACTTCAGAGGATGCAAGTGAATAAAAAATGCAAAAAAACAAGTGGACATGACCATATTATGACTACATAGTGACATCTAGTGGCTAAAAATGAGAAGACATATATAATAAAAAACGAACATTTAAAAAGGGTATACGTATAAAAAGATAACTGCGTGCGGCCCCGAATTGGAGCCGTACTGGGCAAAAGTCAAAGTGCATATGCTGGGTGAGGTGCAAACCCTATGGCGTGAGTGGTTTAAATGCAGGGAGAAATACTGAGTCCCTGCTGGGTATCTATAATAAGCAAAAACAGCCCTGTGTGGGGTGATGCAGCCAGCATCACTGTATGCGCATAGCACCAGAAGCCAGAAATTGCAACAACAGAATGCCAGCATCTTGTATATTATATGTTATCCTGGTGTGTCACCTGGACACCGATAAGGCTGGGGGACTGGTGTCACACAGTGGGATGACAAGTACCTTTAACAAGGGGGAGAGAAAAGGAAGAAGGAAGACATAATTGTGTGTTAGTGGACCAAAATGGTTACAAAAAATTATGTAGGCCAAGTGTGTCATTAAGGCCTTTAGGGTGTAGTGTGTCCATTTTGTAAATCCACTTGGACTCAAGCTGCAGAAGCTGTTTGGAACGGTTGCCACCCCGTATGTGTGCCGGCACGTGGTCTATGATCTTATATTTGATCATTGCCATGTTATGTTTGGCCTTGGCGAAATGCCTGGTCACTGGTTGCTCCCCTGAGCCAGAATGAAGGGCTGCCCGTATGGCACAATCGGTCTTGCCGATGTAATGTATTCCACATGGACAATAAATGATGTAGATAACAAATTTAGTCGTGCACGTGAGGGGCCATCTGATTTAAAAAATTTTTACCCGTATAGAGATGTGCAACTTCGGTCATGAAGCTGCATGTTGTGCAGCCTAGGCACCGGTAACAGCCCATTCTGGTGGGTCTGATTTGTCTAGAAGGGGTGTCAAAATTTGTAATCTCGGTCTTGACCAATAGGTCCTTCAAGTTTGTGCTGCGCTTGTAGCTCGGCATCAGCTTGGTGTCTTTGAACACCGGTAGCTCGGGATCCGAACGCACAATTTCCCACCATTTTTTTACTCTGCTGGTGGTTTCTCGGCTGGCAGAGCTAAAGTCATTAACCCATGGAATACATGGCTTTATGACTTTAGGTGTTGCACCTGTGATAAGAGTGGTGCGCTCACACGCCAGAGCCCTGGCCTTGGCTTTAAGTAGGCCCTGTCTGGGGTAGCCTCTGTCCTCGAACTTCTGCTGCATGATGTCCAGTTGGTGAAGGGTTTCAGAGTCGGTATCAGTGATCCTGCATACTCTCAAAAACTGAGTATGGGAGACTCTCCACCGTGTTGCGTGGGTGCGAGCTGTTGTGTCTAAGTATAGTATTGCGATCTGTCTGTTTGACATACAAAGAAAGTGTGTGTAAATCCCAAAAATACAAATGTGTAAAAAATAGGCGTATTTCTGCCTACGAATACACCTATTTTTTACGAATCCATTTTGGTACATTTCCCCCGATGTATACATAGTATATATATACACGCTATACTGCTGTTCTGTTCTCAAAGACAACATGAAGCATATATATCACTTGTGGAGCCGATATTTATGGTACAACATGCCCCTGTAATTCTCACATTCATAGAGATCCCACAGCACATCTCCCCCATGTGTTAGAGCCTGACATCTCCGATTTACAAACATGATCATTAGCGATCAGTTTGACCATGATATTATTGTATACAGAGATCCATATGTAACACACCCGTCCGGATCCCTGTGTTAACACCATACAATTGTCACGCTAGATGCGGTGACATCTTCTTCACATCACTTCTTAAACATTGCTCGGGCAGTAGTCCCGTGGCATCTGAAATTTACACTTCAAACTTGCACCATTTTTTAACATTGTTTTACTGTTTTAATGTAGGTTATTTATGTGCCATTTATGTGTTGTTATAGGCAGAAGCCAAACCCGGATCCTGGAGCGGAGGTTGTCATACAGAAGTGGGCGATACGGTGGGGTCACCATAGCAACCCATCTACAACAGAGGGGAGCGTGATGATGCAGTGAGGCTCCGCCCACTGACATCCGCCCGCACCGGAAGCCGCACTGGATGCAACCGGGACGCTCCACGTACGGGAATGGTGAGTATGCACATGCTGTATGTATTTAAATGTTTGCTGTGTCACCCGCACGCGTTGTACACCTTGACAAAGGGGTATCCAGTCCCCGAAACGTCGGTCACCTCCAATAAACACATTGTTAAGCCCACGGAGTGCCGCTGCCTGCTTGGATAATTCCTTAGATAGATAGATACCAGAAAGAACCCCCACTGGGGAAATAAACAGCACTCACCAGTCTGTAGTTCAATGGAGGTACAACCAGGAGGTAATCCAAAGTTTATTTTCTGCAAGAGAGATCTTCTGACGTTTCGGTCCCCGCTGGTACCTTTATCAAGGCAGCCACTGTGTCAAATAGTCGCAACTTAAATCTGTGTGGGAAGGGGGATATATAGCCTTTGAGTATAAAGAAATATAAAAATATATGATACAGCCAGTACAGGATATGGCGGGTGAGCCAGTGACAGGGACTATAGAGAGGTAGGGCAGGGGGATCAGAGGCGGTCCTGCAGCGATGCATAACCCACAACAGAGAGAGCCGGCACCGGGAAGGGTGATCCCTGGAGAGGACAAGGGCCTGTGCAGTGCTGTGAGCTGCTGACCTGTAAGGAGCGGAGGCTGCGCAGCTGTGAGACCAGGAATGGCGCCAGGAGAGCCAGGCTCCTCCAAGTCCCCTACTGCTGCCACCTGCCAGAGGGAAGGGAACCGCGCTGCCCCACTAGCTGCCAACCACAGGAGGAGCCCCAAACCCGGAGAGAACAGAATGATGTGTGCTGCCGAGGTGTCCTACATAGTGCCTGCCTGTGGAGGAGCCGAGAGGGTGAAGACTAGAACCTCAAGGAAGAAGGTGCTGAGGGGGTAAATTACCTGGGAGCACACCCAGCCGGAGGATTCTCCTGAAGTTGCTCCGAAGAAGATAGAGGACGCAGCAAGTGGAGACCAAGGTGCGCAGGCACCGCGGAGGACACCCGCTCTCGAGGAACCAGGACTGGAGGACATGCAAAGGACCCCTAGCTGGAGACCTGTAGAAGCCCCCTCAGTGGTGCGGAGCTGCCCCTAGAGATGCCTGCCCGAAAGTAAGTTAAGAACACGATGTAACATCAAGGACAGGAGCTGCTCAGAGGACAGGTGACAGCCCAGCGGAGGAGAGGATAGAGGAGGATCCCCAGCCTGATAGGAGCCGGGGGTGGAAGCAGAGGCCGACCCAGAACAGCACAACAGGCGGAGCAGAGGATGACCCAGCACCCCCTGCTGCAGGAGCCGAGGACACGGGACACAAGGCAGACGTCAGGCTCATGGCAGATGCTGTGCGGCTGTGGTACAGGTATATGTGCGCTGTTGTGTGTTTATGCTGGGCGTTATGGGTAATAGAGGAGGTTTCTTTTTTAGGATGTCGGTATGTGGTAGACTCGCTAGTTATAGGATGTGTAGTATGCTAGGGTTTGTGGTTATAGTGGATGTATTTGTGTATGCAGGGCACCATTTGCGGATGTACTAAAAGGATGATCACAAAAAGGGACAAGAGGTACACAGTGCCTTCTGTGCTACTTCTCTACATGTCCGCTTCTCTCCTCCTCCACTCCTTTGCTCCTTCTCGGATCCCCCTCCTCCACTCCTTTGCTCCTTCTTCTCTGATCCCTCTCCTCCTCTCCTCCTTCCCCTCCTCCTCTCCCCAGCTCTCCCTTTCCCCTCTTTTGCTCTCCTCACCAATTTCCCCACACTTTTCTCTCTCTGACTGCCAGTGAACCTGTGCTGGGGTACAGGAAGAGAAGACCCAGCGCCGGGGAGATGGAGCAGTAAGAGATGACTAGCACAGAAGAAGAGAAAGTGCAGCAGACCCAGTCTGCCCAGGAGCAGGGGCAGCAAAATCATCGCTACCATCGCTGCTGATTGTCACAGGAGGTACCCAGCACCAGCTTGCACTGCACTTCTCTGCACCTCCTCCATGCCTCCTCTCCTCCTCCTCTCTCCCTCTTCTTGTCTGTTCCTGCTCTCTGTTCTCCCCTCCTCCTCAGCTCCCCAACCACCTCCTCCGCTCCCCCTCCTCCTTTCCTGTTTCCCCCTCCTTTCTTTTGCTTCCAATACTCCTCACCCCCTCCCCTACTTTCCTTTCTTCTTTCCTCTCACTCCTCAGCTCCCCTTCCTCTTCTGCTTCCCCTCCTCCTCTCGCTTCCCTCCTGCTCACCTCCTATACTCCGCACCCCCTCCCCTTCTCTGCTCCTCCACTCCCCCCTCCTCTCCTTCACTTCCCCTCCTCCACACCCCCTCTCCTTTTCTCTTTCTCTCTCTCCACCCTCTCTCTCTCTCTCCACCCTCTCTCTCTCCACCCTCTCTCTCTCCACCCTCTCTCTCTCTCCACCCTCTCTCTCTCCACCCTCCACCCTCTCTCTCTCTCCCTCTCTCTCTCCACCCTCTCTCTCTCTCCTCTCTCTCTCTCCACCCTCTCTCCACCCTCTCTCCACTCTCTCTCTCGCCTCACCCTCTCTCTCTCTCTCTCGCCTCACCCTCTCTCTCTCGCCTCACCCCCTCTCTCTCTCTCTCTCTCTCTCGCCTCACCCTCTCTCTCTCTCTCGCCTCACCCTCTCTCTCTCTCTCGCCTCACCCTCTCTCTCTCTCTCTCTCTCTCTCTCTCGCCTCACCCTCTCTCTCTCTCTCGCCTCACCCTCTCTCTCTCTCTCTCGCCTCACCCTCTCTCTCTCTCTCTCTCGCCTCACCCTCTCTCTCTCTCTCTCTCGCCTCACCCTCTCTCTCTCTCTCTCTCCACCCTCTCTCTCTCTCTCTCCACCCTCTCTCTCTCTCCACCCTCTCTCTCTCCCTCTCTCCACCCTCTCTCTCTCTCTCCACCCTCTCTCCACCCTCTCTCTCGCCTCACCCTCTCTCTCTCTCTCTCGCCTCACCCTCTCTCTCGCCTCACCCTCTCTCTCTCGCCTCACCCTCTCTCTCTCTCTCGCCTCACCCTCTCTCTCTCTCGCCTCAGAAGGCACCTTTTGAACCATTAAGGTCGGCGGACCTTAAGTTTCTCACATGGAAGCTGGTATTCTTGTTGGCAGTGGCATCAGCGAAGAGGGTGTCAGAGTTAGGAGCATTGTCATGCAAGTCTCCTTTCTTGATATTTCATGAGGATAGGGCAGTTCTTCGGACGGTACCTCAGTTTTTACCAAAAGTAGTCTCTGCTTTCCATCTAAACCAGGAGATAGTTCTACCTGTGTTTCAACCCCCAGAGGGTTCTAGAAAAAGGGACAAATTGAGGAATTTGGATGTTGTGCGTGCATTACGCATTTATGTGGACAGAGTTAAGAGTGTCAGAAAGACTGACACCTTGTTAGTGTTGTATGACATACACAAGATTGGTTGGCCGGCATCTAAGCAGACCATTGCTAGGTGGTTGCGCTCTGTGATAGCTTTTGCATACACTAAAGTTGGAAGGCCTGTTCCGGCAAGGATAAATGCGCATACCACCAGGTCAGTTGCCACCTCTTGGGCGGTTCGACATGGGGCAACAGCTGAGCAGGTTTGCAGGGCTGCCACTTGGTCATCTGTTCATACCTTTGCCAAATTCTATAGGTTCCATGAGTTCGCGTCGGAGGACGCATCATTCGGGCGAGCAGTGATGAGAGCTGCAGACCTGAGCGTACCCACACAACGGACCGGCTCTGGAACGTCCCAGTGTTGAGCTGTGTCACCAGGACCATTGAAAGAGAAAAAGGGATTTTTGTAAGAACTTACCGTTCGAATCCTTTTCTCTGATATGGTCCTGGTGACACAGCGATCCCTCCCTTACGCTCAGTAAGTATGCCAGTGTTCATGATGTTCATGTTTAATTGGTTAAAGTAACAATTATTGTTAAAAAATGTGCATATAATATGTGCAGGCGTTTGTACTGAGTTAATGTATTCCAGTGGCTTTGAAAGATTGAACTGAAGAGTCCGGGATGCAGTAGGGGAGGAGCCTACCCTCTAAAAGATTTAGGATAGGTGCCTGGCTCCTTCGGACCCTCCTACATCCCAGTGTTGAGCTGTGTCACCAGGACCATATCAGAGAAAGGGATTCGAACGGTAAGTTCTTACAAAAATCCCTTTTTTGTGTATTTCAAAAATGTAAAGAAATAAAAAAAGTTTGGACATTTTCCGAGCAACAATCTGGTTGGAACAAATATTTTAACGACATTTTGGGTGTCACGAACGGTGAAACGGTGTCAAGGCATGCATTATATGTAATAGTAGAGTGCAAGACTAATAAAAAGACTAATAAAGAGATTACATCTCCATATGTGCCAAAGTGGTTTGTGCAAAAGGCTAGTGAACAGCTAACGAACCCAATACACCAATCATGTCCAAACTATGGCCCGCCAGCTGTTGTGAAACTGCAAGTCCCATCATGCCTTGCCACAGTTCTGCTATTAGGGAATACTAAAACTATGGCAAGGCATGCTGGGATGTGTAGTTTCAAAACAGCTAAAGGGCGCTCAGTGACAAATGAGCTTTAAAATCAAAGTCAATTGTTTGGTGACCCGACTCCCAGGCTGCACGTCACCTGGATTTCTCCTCGCACCCTTCGCGCACAGTAGGGCAATAAGCTGCATCTAGTTTATTTAGGGCGCAAAAATGCAGCCAACAAGACCAGGGCAAGTGCTGCGAACAATTCATTAGCTCCCACTACATTAGGCAAGAGCTACGGGTGCACAAAACAATTGAATCACCATTATATGTTGTTTAGCACCTTACATAAATTATATATATATTTTTTATTATTATTATTTTAATATGCATTACAGTAAGACCAGCAACCACCAGCATAGCTCTGCCCCAACACTCATGAAGCACCGCCTACATGTTTTGATTGGCCCACAATCCAATCAGTCAAAGAAAATGGATCACCATCAATAGGTAAAAACATTGATGGTCATCCATTGCATAGTGTGCCACAATCAATGGGCAGTTGCACTATTGTCATCAATTGCAAAGACGTCCATCCCTAAAGCTGTGCACACACAGTGCAAGTGAGCCTCTGTGCTAAGTTTGCAGTTAAGCACAGATGGCTCAGCATTGTGTGCTGAACAATCTGTCACGGCCAGTGTTCTCTGGTGTGAGAACATTGGCGATGACTAGATTTATAACTGGATGCAGTGTAAATCTAGTCAAGCAACAGCGACGCGCGGGACCGCGCAATCGTCATCACCAGAGGGTATACACATGGAGTGATCCTTTTTTCATTTCTAAGCGATCTAGTCAGATCACTTAGAAATAAGCCTCATATCCCCCTGGGCGGGATGTATTAATGTAAATCGCCAGCCGCCGCGATGCTACCGCATATGTACTAACATATGCGGCTAGCATTGGGTTGCGGTGACGGAGACCCCCGCGATACCTGTAATGTGGCGTGCGGGGGTCTCCGTCACATCCTGGCGGCTGTCAGTGTCCCCCTGCCTCTCCTCCTCCTCCCTACAGCCGGATGTCCTCCCGGCTGTGACACCTGCTGAGGGAGGAGTAGATCGATGGAGGATGGGTCGCAAGGACGGCGGGCGGCGATAGAAGCCCATAGGCATCTATAGGGTATCGCCACCCAGAGGTGGAGATACCCTGCCAGGCGGAGATGGGGCGGACGGGTAATGGTACATAGGAAAATGCAGTAAAACCCCCGTTTTATCACATTTTCCCTTTAGTACATCCCGCCCCCTGTGTGTATGCCCCATTAGGATGGTAGATAATACAGTATACACTTTAGACTACAGTATAACTAATGTGACAATAATCCCTGTATAACCATCCAGCAAGCAATCCCGGCGGGTGACATGTACTTGGTGTCACCTGAACGCAGCAGTGATCCCAGCCTATATACAGTATGCCCAGTTATCCTACATCTGCACTAATGGCTACGTGCAGTTTGCTAGCCTGTACGGTTTGGCTCACCTGTATCTCACCACATTGGCATGCCGGGCACATATTTACCATTACACTCACATGTGTTTATTATCATAGAACATAGCAAAGCGCGCATAGCTACTGCAGCAGAGAGAGAACATATGGTATACACACAGAGGCTTCCCATAGATTATAATCTGGTCTATATACACCTGTGTCACACTTTGGGAAAGCAGATAGATAATTTACAGTGTAAAATAATGCAGACAGCACTGGGGCTGAGATATTACAACCTGAGCCATAGAGTAGCGCTGCTGAGGATACACTGGTATGCCCATACACATAGATATCCCCAGGAGCACCATGCAGCAGCCCTGTGGGAGTCACATACATGACCAACATACAGACTGAGCTCCAGTTCTCACCCACAGGTTGCTCAATGCTCAGGGGGTGTTCTGCACATGTGCACTTACCAGCCGCTTCTTCTACGCAGGGGCATGGCGTCCCAGTCAGTGACTGCCTCCATCAGAACAGCCGGCAGAGTGCTCATGTAGGGGGAGCAGCAGTGATGACGATGCATTATGTGCCAGGTGTAGTTCCAGCAGCTGCCAATAGGTGGCGATGGTGCGGCACAGCGTGAATGACGTCACTGCATTGTAGCTACGAGATACACGAACAGTCCGTGTATGAGTGGCTGGTACAATGGCGTGTACCGTTAGTTCAGCGTCTGGGACAGCCACTCAGGCTGAGCCACCACGGGTTCGAATCCTCCTCCAGTGTCTGCTGTTTCAGGGGCGTGGGGTGTAGCGCCTTCGGATCCGGGAGCAGCCTGAGTTTTTGACTCATCCACTGATACCACAATATTTTCTGCTCAAACTACATAATATTAATAATTAGCCACCATATATAACCAGGAGGAATAACTTTAAGTGGGGGCAGGACGGAGTCTGTGTACAGACCAATTGTTCTAAATATACAGTTTATTCATTGGCACAAAACAGCAAAATAGGTTAAAATTAAAAAAGTGCATTAAGAAAAAAGTGAATAGAAATTGGAGCTGTGTGTCCGTGTCGCTGTACACTTATACAGTGCCCGTGTCAGCAGATTTCCACATACACAATTTTCTTTAATAACTCATGTCGACCTATTCCTGTGTTGACCTTTTTCATGCAGCCTTTTGGATTGTGTTGACCGTTTTCAGCGTCAATTTAAACCTGGTCGATCTTTTTCATATGTAGACCTTTTCACTGCCGACCAAAAGATCTAATTACTGTCGACTTAATGACCCTCACCCCTGGTCACAGCGTCTATAAACTGTTATGTAGGACAGGAGACAAGTTCCGAAAACTAAAATATCATAAATTCCCAAACGTTGGGCAAAAGAAGCAGCCTCTGTGTTTTCCTTCACATGTAGTCATACAGGTAGAGTCGGACAACAGGAATAATAGGCGCTACATGATAATGTATTTATAGCATTCCTCCCAACTGTCCTGATTACAGTGGTATGGTCCCGCTATTTGGAGCCTGCCCTGATGTCCCTTGAGGGGAGGTGATCATGGCTGCTCTGCTTTGTGGAGCAGCCGGTGATTGCTGGATAGGTGCCGTGCGCAGCAAGGAGAGACGGGGCTGGGTACGCTGGCAAAGAGGATGGAAAACCCGGGGCCTCGATGCCCGGTCCCGCCCCCGTTGCACATAGCCCCGCCCCTTTCCAGGGCCAGCTGCATGCAGGTCCCACTGATCTATTGGTAAAAGTTGGAAGGCATGTTCGATGTTCTGTGTATACAATACATTCCTTTTTCTTTTTTAATAGTAGGATCGGCAGCAATTAGCTGTATGCTCTGGCCTTCGTCTGCGGATCTTCGCCTCCAGTGAAGTGTATGGCCTTTGTCAAACATACATAAAAAAAAATAAAAAAATGATACCCGATCTATTGTCTGCGGGCAGACGTGATTCTAGTCTGGCTCTAAACACAGATATTTCTCCATTCCCTGGAGAGAAAGAGAGAAATTGGCCTCACACCCCTTGCTGAAACAGGTAAGGATCATATGGTCGACCTAAAGATTGTCGACAGTCATTAGGTCAACATACTGCAAGGTCGACATGGGTCAAGGTCAACAGGTCATTTGGTCCAAAAAAGCATTAGGTCAAAATGGTCTAGCTCAACATAGGGTTTTGTACTTTTTTTTTTACCCGAATGCCGACACAGTCAACATGGACACAGGATTAAGTGCACCGCATCCCCTCGCATGTCTGGCTGTGCTTGGCACTCTATGTTATTCTCCCACCACACCCTAGTGCAGGCGTTCCCAACCACGGTCCTCAAGGCATACCAACAGTACAGGTTTTAATGATATCCAGGCTTGAGCACAGGTGTCTTAATTAGTACCTGTGATTTGGATTAATCCATCTGTGCTGAAGCCTGGATATCACTAAAACCTGCACTGTTGGTGTGCCTTGAGGACCATGGTTGGGAACGCCTGCCCTAGTGGATGGTAGGGCATGAAATTCCGCCTGTCGGCACATGTCGGCTCAAAAAAACCCCCAAAAATCCAGTGAAAAACCCAGTCGACCTAGACCATGTTGACCTAATGACCTGTCGACCTAGACCCATGTCGACTTTGCAGTATGTCGACCTGATGACTGTCGACCATCTGATATCGCTGATACAGGTTGATAGATAGAGGCTATCAATCCGAACGGCCTGTAATTGGTATAGCTATCTCACCCCTGCATTACTATATTAAGTATCAATTGGTAATGGGGGAGGCGCACCCAGGAATATGTATTAGACTTGGAAGCAAAGAAAGATAAAGTATTCCTACAAGGGGCAATCTAGGTTAGCATATATTAATGTTCTGATTAATGTTATAGGTACATTAATAAAGTGACCCAAGAAACAGAGAATTGGCTAAAACATGATGTTTATTGAATCATTTATTAAGGACAGCGAAATATTAAAAACATAAGTGAAAAGTGATAAATGTGAAATAAAGTGCATTAGAAAAAAAATTAAAATAAGTCTGTTACGTGTGTGTTATCGGTCATAGCATGTGTGTCTGTAATACTGTTATTAATCTCCACGCAAATATCAATTATTGCTCTAATTAGGCAGTCTTGTAAATTCATCAACAAAGGGACATGTGCACGTTTCAAGATGACGGGTGCAGCAAAATTGTTAGGAATAAAGGTGCGTACACACGGGGCAATATGATCGCTGGCAATATATTGCTAGCAATCATATCAGCAATCATATTGCCCAGTGTCCCGTTTTGTGAAAACGGGAGCGCGCACCCGGCGATTTATCGCTGGTGCACACTCCAATCACTGGCAATATGGTCGCTCAGCAACCATATTCCCAGCTATTTCAGCCCCTATCGCCCCCGTGTGTACACAGCATAATCGCCCCCGGATGACGTCAGCGAACCGGGACCAGGGCGGTCTTTTCGTATGGGCTTAATGGGCACTTGCTCTGGGGCCCCAGGTGTATAAGGGTCATACTCTGATAGCTGAGGATCCCCTTTTTCCAGGGATACCAGAATTTTTAAAGTCGGCCCTGGGGAAATGGAGATATCCAACTTCAAAGCAGCAATCCACATCTGACCTGTTAATTGCACTTCCCAGTCAGAATTCTCAGGTTCTCTCTGACTTAAGGTGCCCATACACGTCTCGATGCGGGCGTGCATTTTGAGTTTAAATAGCACGCATCGCATTCATCCTTGTACATGCGTTGTGCATACAATGCGATGAAAAGCAAGTACAAAAAGTATGTGCAGCACATACTTTTCTCTTTCAATGGTCCTGGTGACACAGCTTCACATTGGGATGTAGGAGGGTCTGCAGGAGCCAGGCACCTATCCTAAAGCTTTTGGAGGGTAGGCTCCTCCCCTACTGGTCTACAACAGTATGTAAAAATAGCGGCATAGTGAGTTTAGGAGAATCCTGTTCAAAAACTTGCAAAGAGATGGTGCCAGTGTGCACGCTCAGAGAGCAGATAAAGGGCGGGAAGGGGATTAAAAATAGGTCCTGGCATTTAAAGTACACAGGCCCACCTTGGTGTGAATAGTGTCAACACATTTGTGCGCGAGCGCTCAGGAAAAGAGGGTGTGGACACTCAAAATTGGCCTTGTGTAGTGTTCCACACCATATACCACTTCTACACATTCTGCAACAAAATAATAGACCCCATTATACTTGCCCCTTATACATTATGCCAAACGTATTGAGCCAAAATTCACATAATGCCACGCGGATTGAGCCAAAATTCACATAATGCCACGCGGATTATTCTTTATTCCCAGCGGTGGCAGGCGGCATTTCAAGGAAAAAAACCCTAACCCCATTGCACCTACCCCACACTGTCCCCCATCGCAGCAGCCCCACACTGTCCCCATCGCACCAGCCCCACACTGTAGTCTCCCATCACACCAGCCCCACACTGTAGTCTCCCATCACACCAGCCCCACACTGTAGTCTCCCCATTGCACCTGCTCCACACTGTAGTCTCCCCATTGCTCCAGCCCGCACTGTAGTCTTCCCATTGCAACAGCCCCACACTGTCACCATCGCACCAGCCCCACACTGTCTTTCATCACAACAGCCCCTTAAATTGTAAGCCATCAAAATGTCACCCTTATACTGTATGTAGAAATGGAGGAGGGCGGCTGGTGCAGCAGTAAACGGGAGGCCGAGGCAGCAGCGTGGGAGGGTGGAGGAAGGAGAGGCAGTCAGGACATGGTGGCAGCGGGGGTAGCCGGCGACATCATGCAGCAGTCTGACTGTACTCACCACCAGATGGTCCACACCAGGGCAGCGCTGCAGGGCTGACCAGTCTCCTCCTGTGGTCCAGGTGGCGCAGCTCCCGGAAGTACGCGTCCACTGTCCTGTGATCTGGAAGCTCCCCCTTCCCCTCTGCGCTTGCCACGGTGGTAAGGGATCGAATATATACACACATATACGTATACACACACACAGATGGCGCCATCAATTTTATTTTAAACAAACAAAATAACAGAAGGGGGGACATTATGATGTTACCGTGTACCTATAACATATTTAAAAAGTATCCCTTAATCCAGTGGTGTCAAAGTCACGGCCCTACAGCTGTTGTGGAAGTACACATCCCTACATGCCCTGCCACAGATTTTATATAATGGATCGCTAAAATCTGTGGTAGGGCATGCTGGGAAGTGTAGTTCCACAACAGCTGGAGGGCCATGAGTTTGACACCACTGCTAAACCCCTTAATGCCCATTACATGTAATCACAACCCACCACCTAGCATCATGCCACACCTCTTCCCTTAGCCCAAAGCAGATTAATCTTGCACCTCCTCTCCCCTCCCTCGCTCCCCCCCCCCCCCAAGACATACTCTTCGCCAGTCGTGACCGAAGAGTGCACTCACATAGAATCGGTCGCAGGTGGGGGTACTTCAGCATCTGTCGGATAGGGCACCTCTCTCCTCCTCAGCGTCGTTCCTAGCAGCGTTGGGCTGTGTTCTCTGCCGCAGCGCCCTGGGGGCGGAGTTGGGGCAGCTGTCTCCCCGCCTGTATCCTTCCCGTCTATGTTGGGCGGTGTCCTGAGCAACGTCCTGGGGGTCCTCAGTGGCAGCAAGGTTTTAGTAGCATCCTGAAGGGGAGGGAAGAGGAGGAAAACATCCATATTTAAAAAAAAAAAAATGCTGGTCTACAACAGTATGTAAAAATAGCGGCATAGTGAGTTTAGGAGAATCCTGTTCAAAAACTTGCAAAGAGATGGTGCCAGTGTGCACGCTCAGAGAGCAGATAAAGGGCGGGAAGGGGATTAAAAATAGGTCCTGGCATTTAAAGTACACAGGCCCACCTTGGTGTGAATAGTGTCAACACATTTGTGCGCGAGCGCTCAGGAAAAGAGGGTGTGGACACTCAAAATTGGCCTTGTGTAGTGTTCCACACCATATACCACTTCTACACATTCTGCAACAAAATAATAGACCCCATTATACTTGCCCCTTACACATTATGCCAAACGTATTGAGCCAAAATTCACATAATGCCACGCGGATTGAGCCAAAATTCACATAATGCCACGCGGATTATTCTTTATTCCCAGCGGTGGCAGGCGGCATTTCAAGGAAAAAAAACCTAACCCCATTGCACCTACCCCACACTGTCCCCCATCGCACCAGCCCCACACTGTAGTCTCCCATCACACCAGCCCCACACTGTAGTCTCCCATCACACCAGCCCCACACTGTAGTCTCCCATCACACCAGCCCCACACTGTAGTCTCCCCATTGCCTCCTCACCCCCTCTCCTCTGCTCCCCCTTCTCCTCTCCTTCACTTTCCCTCCTCTGCTCCTGCTCTTCCTTCTTCTCTCCTCCTCCTCCTTTCCTCAGCTCCCCCACCACCTTCTCATCTACTCTCCATCCTCCGATCCCCCTCCTCTCCTCTGCTTCCCCTCCTCCTCCGCTTCCTCTATTCTGCTCCCTCTCCTCTTCCGCTCCTTTGCCCCCTCTCCTCTTCCACTCCTCTGCTCCTTCTTCCCTTATCCCCCTCCTCTCCCCTGTTCTCTCTTTCCCCTCTATCTCTCTCCTCCTCACCAATTTCCCCACAACTCACTCTCTCTCTCCCTCTTCCCCTCTCTCTCTCTCCCTCTCTCTCCCTCTCTCCCCCTCTCTCTCCCCCTCTCTCTCTCTCCCCCCTCTCTCTCCCCCTCCCCCCTCCCCCCTCTCTCCCCCCCTCTCTCTCTCCCTCCCCCCCTCTCTCCCCCCTCTCTCCCCCCCCTCTCTCCCCCCCCCCCTCCCTCCCCCCCTCTCTCTCTCCCTCCCCCCCTCTCTCCCCCCCCCCTCTCTCCCCCTCTCTCTCTCTCTCTCTCTTTCTCCCCCCCTCTCTTCTCTTCCTGCACCCCAGCACGAGGTCACCGGCAGTCTGAAAGAGAGATAGAGAAGTGTGGGGAAATTGGTGAGCAGGAGAGAGATAGAGGGGAAAGAGAGAGCAGGGGAGAGGAAGATAGGGGTTGTGGAGGAGGGGGAAGTGGAGGAGAGGAGGGGGATCAGAGAAGAAGGAGCTGAGAAGGAGTGGAGGTGAGGAGGAGGGGGGGCAGAGGAGGATGGGGAGCAGAGTAGAGGAAGAGTTAGAAGGGAGAGCAGAAGAGCAGTGGAGGGGGAGAGAGGGTGCGGAGGAGGGAAGCATAGGAAAGGAGGAGGGAAGCAGAGGAGGGGAATCGGAAGAGAAGGAGGTGGTAAGGGAGCGAGGATTCAGTATGAAATCCCGACGCCGGAATCCCGGCGTTCAAAATCCCGACAAGGGGGGGGACGTGGATCGTCCCCCCTTGCGGGCTCTCTGCGCTTGCCACGGTGGTAGAATCGGTCGCAGGTGGGGGTACTGCAGCATCTGTCGAATAGGGCACCTCTCTCCTCCTCAGCGTCGTTCCTAGCAGCGTTGGGCTGTGTTCTCTGCCGCAGCGCCCTGGGGGCGGAGTTGGGGCAGCTGTCTCCCCGCCTGTATCCTTCCCGTCTATGTTGGGCGGTGTCCTGAGCAACGTCCTGGGGGTCCTCAGTGGCAGCAAGGTTTTAGTAGCATCCTGAAGGGGAGGGAAGAGGAGGAAAACATCCATATTTAAAAAAAGAAAATGCTGGTCTACAACAGTATGTAAAAATAGCGGCATAGTGAGTTTAGGAGAATCCTGTTCAAAAACTTGCAAAGAGATGGTGCCAGTGTGCACGATCAGAGTGCAGATAAAGGGCGGGAAGGGGATTAAAAATAGGTCCTGGCATTTAAAGTACACAGGCCCACCTTGGTGTCAATAGTGTCAACACATTTGTGCGCGAGCGCTCAGGAAAAGAGGGTGTGGACACTCAAAATTGGCCTTGTGTAGTGTTCCACACCATATACCACTTCTACACATTTTGCAACAAAATAATAGACCCCATTATACTTGCCCCTTACACATTATGCCAAACGTATTGAGCCAAAATTCACATAATGCCACGCGGATTGAGCCAAAATTCACATAATGCCACGCGGATTATTCTTTATTCCCAGCGGTGGCAGGCGGCATTTCAAGGAAAAAAACCCTAACCCCATTGCACCTACCCCACACTGTCCCCCATCGCAGCAGCCCCACACTGTCCCCATCGCACCAGCCCCACACTGTAGTCTCCCATCACACCAGCCCCACACTGTAGTCTCCCCATTGCACCTGCTCCACACTGTAGTCTCCCCATTGCTCCAGCCCGCACTGTAGTCTCCCCATTGCAACAGCCCCACACTGTCACCATTGCACCAGCCCCACACTGTCTTTCATCACATTTTCATCTGTCTTTCAGCCCCACACAGCATAGCTCTGCCCCAACACTCATGAAGCACCGCCTACATGTTTTGATTGGCCCACAATCCAATCAGTCAAAGAAAATGGATCACCATCAATAGGTAAAAACATTGATGGTCATCCATTGCATAGTGTGCCACAATCAATGGGCAGTTGCACTATTGTCATCAATTGCAAAGACGTCCATCCCTAAAGCTGTGCACACACATTGTAAGTGAGCCTCTGTGCTAAGTTTGCAGTTAAGCACAGATGGCTCAGCATTGTGTGCTGAACAATCTGTCACGGCCAGTGTTCTCTGGTGTGAGAACATTGGCGATGACTAGATTTATAACTGGATGCAGTGTAAATCTAGTCAAGCAACAGCGACGCGCGGGACCGCGCAATCGTCATCACCAGAGGGTATACACATGGAGTGATCCTTTTTTCATTTCTAAGCGATCTAGTCAGATCACTTAGAAATAAGCCTCATATCCCCCTGGGCGGGATGTATTAATGTAAATCGCCAGCCGCCGCGATGCTACCGCATATGTACTAACATATGCGGCTAGCATTGGGTTGCGGTGACGGAGACCCCCGCGATACCTGTAATGTGGTGTGCGGGGGTCTCCGTCACATCCTGGCGGCTGTCAGTGTCCCCCTGCCTCTCCTCCTCCTCCCTACAGCCGGATGTCCTCCCGGCTGTGACACCTGCTGAGGGAGGAGTAGATCGATGGAGGATGGGTCGCAAGGACGGCGGGCGGCGATAGAAGCCCATAGGCATCTATAGGGTATCGCCACCCAGAGGTGGAGATACCCTGCCAGGCGGAGATGGGGCGGACGGGTAATGGTACAAAGGAAAATGCGGTAAAACCCCCGTTTTATCACATTTTCCCTTTAGTACATCCCGCCCCCTGTGTGTATGCCCCATTAGGATGGTAGATAATACAGTATACACTTTAGACTACAGTATAACTAATGTGACAATAATCCCTGTATAACCATCCAGCAAGCAATCCCGGCGGGTGACATGTACTTGGTGTCACCTGAACGCAGCAGTGATCCCAGCCTATATACAGTATGCCCAGTTATCCTACATCTGCACTAATGGCTACGTGCAGTTTGCTAGCCTGTACGGTTTGGCTCACCTGTATCTCACCACATTGGCATGCCGGGCACATATTTACCATTACACTCACATGTGTTTATTATCATAGAACATAGCAAAGCGCGCATAGCTACTGCAGCAGAGAGAGAACATATGGTATACACACAGAGGCTTCCCATAGATTATAATCTGGTCTATATACACCTGTGTCACACTTTGGGAAAGCAGATAGATAATTTACAGTGTATAATAATGCAGACAGCACTGGGGCTGAGATATTACAACCTGAGCCATAGAGTAGCGCTGCTGAGGATACACTGGTATGCCCATACACATAGATATCCCCAGGAGCACCATGCAGCAGCCCTGTGGGAGTCACATACATGACCAACATACAGACTGAGCTCCAGTTCTCACCCACAGGTTGCTCAATGCTCAGGGGGTGTTCTGCACATGTGCACTTACCAGCCGCTTCTTCTACGCAGGAACATGGCGTCCCAGTCAGTGACTGCCTCCATCAGAACAGCCGGCAGAGTGCTCATGTAGGGGGAGCAGCAGTGATGACGATGCATTATGTGCCAGGTGTAGTTCCAGCAGCTGCCAATAGGTGGCGATGGTGCGGCACAGCGTGAATGACGTCACTGCATTGTAGCTACGAGATACACGAACAGTCCGTGTATGAGTGGCTGGTACAGTGGCGTGTACCGTTAGTTCAGCGTCTGGGACAGCCACTCAGGCTGAGCCACCACGGGTTCGAATCCTCCTCCAGTGTCTGCTGTTTCAGGGGCGTGGGGTGTAGCGCCTTCGGATCCGGGAGCAGCCTGAGTTTTTGACTCATCCACTGATACCACAATATTTTCTGCTCAAACTACATAATATTAATAATTAGCCACCATATATAACCAGGAGGAATAACTTTAAGTGGGGGCAGGACGGAGTCTGTGTACAGACCAATTGTTCTAAATATACAGTTTATTCATTGGCACAAAACAGAAAAATAGGTTAAAATTAAAAAAGTGCATTAAGAAAAAAGTGAATAGAAATTGGAGCTGTGTGTCCGTGTCGCTGTACACTTATACAGTGCCCGTGTCAGCAGATTTCCACATACACAATTTTCTTTAATAACTCATGTCGACCTATTCCTGTGTTGACCTTTTTCATGCAGCCTTTTGGATTGTGTTGACCGTTTTCAGCGTCAATTTAAACCAGGTCGATCTTTTTCATATGTAGACCTTTTCACTGCCAACCAAAAGATCTAATTACTGTCGACTTAATGACCCTCACCCCTGGTCACAGCGTCTATAAACTGTTATGTAGGACAGGAGACAAGTTCCGAAAACTAAAATATCATAAATTCCCAAACGTTGGGCAAAAGAAGCAGCCTCTGTGTTTTCCTTCACATGTAGTCATACAGGTAGAGTCGGACAACAGGAATAATAGGCGCTACATGATAATGTATTTATAGCATTCCTCCCAACTGTCCTGATTACAGTGGTATGGTCCCGCTATTTGGAGCCTGCCCTGATGTCCCTTGAGGGGAGGTGATCATGGCTGCTCTGCTTTGTGGAGCAGCCGGTGATTGCTGGATAGGTGCCGTGCGCAGCAAGGAGAGACGGGGCTGGGTACGCTGGCAAAGAGGATGGAAAACCCGGGGCCTCGATGCCCGGTCCCGCCCCCCGTTGCACATAGCCCCGCCCCTTTCCAGGGCCAGCTGCATGCAGGTCCCACTGATCTATTGGTAAAAGTTGGAAGGCATGTTCGATGTTCTGTGTATACAATACATTCCTTTTTCTTTTTTAATAGTAGGATCGGCAGCAATTAGCTGTATGCTCTGGCCTTCGTCTGCGGATCTTCGCCTCCAGTGAAGTGTATGGCCTTTGTCAAACATACATAAAAAAAAATAAAAAAATGATACCCGATCTATTGTCTGCGGGCAGACGTGATTCTAGTCTGGCTCTAAACACAGATATTTCTCCATTCCCTGGAGAGAAAGAGAGAAATTGGCCTCACACCCCTTGCTGAAACAGGTAAGGATCATATGGTCGACCTAAAGATTGTCGACAGTCATTAGGTCAACATACTGCAAGGTCGACATGGGTCAAGGTCAACAGGTCATTTGGTCCAAAAAAGCATTAGGTCAAAATGGTCTAGCTCAACATAGGGTTTTGTACTTTTTTTTTACCCGAATGCCGACACAGTCAACATGGACACAGGATTAAGTGCACCGCATCCCCTCGCATGTCTGGCTGTGCTTGGTACTCTATGTTATTCTCCCACCACACCCTAGTGCAGGCGTTCCCAACCACGGTCCTCAAGGCACACCAACAGTACAGGTTTTAATGATATCCAGGCTTGAGCACAGGTGTCTTAATTAGTACCTGTGATTTGGATTAATCCATCTGTGCTGAAGCCTGGATATCACTAAAACCTGCACTGTTGGTGTGCCTTGAGGACCGTGGTTGGGAACGCCTGCCCTAGTGGATGGTAGGGCATGAAATTCCGCCTGTCGGCACATGTCGGCTCAAAAAAACCCCCAAAAATCCAGTGAAAAACCCAGTCGACCTAGACCATGTTGACCTAATGACCTGTCGACCTAGACCCATGTCGACTTTGCAGTATGTCGACCTGATGACTGTCGACCATCTGATATCGCTGATACAGGTTAATAGATAGAGGCTATCAATCCGAACGGCCTGTAATTGGTATAGCTATCTCACCCCTGCATTACTATATTAAGTATCAATTGGTAATGGGGGAGGCGCACCCAGGAATATGTATTAGACTTGGAAGCAAAGAAAGATAAAGTATTCCTACAAGGGGCAATCTAGGTTAGCATATATTAATGTTCTGATTAATGTTATAGGTACATTAATAAAGTGACCCAAGAAACAGAGAATTGGCTAAAACATGATGTTTATTGAATCATTTATTAAGGACAGTGAAATATTAAAAACATAAGTGAAAAGTGATAAATGTGAAATAAAGTGCATTAGAAAAAAAATTAAAATAAGTCTGTTACGTGTGTGTTATCGGTCATAGCATGTGTGTCTGTAATACTGTTATTAATCTCCACGCAAATATCAATTATTGCTCTAATTAGGCAGCCTTGTAAATTCATCAACAAAGGGACATGTGCACGTTTCAAGATGACGGGTGCAGCAAAATTGTTAGGAATAAAGGTGCGTACACACGGGGCAATATGATCGCTGGCAATATATTGCTAGCAATCATATCAGCAATCATATTGCCCAGTGTCCCGTTTTGTGAAAACGGGAGCGCGCACCCGGCGATTTATCGCTGGTGCACACTCCAATCACTGGCAATATGGTCGCTCAGCAACCATATTCCCAGCTATTTCAGCCCCTATCGCCCCCGTGTGTACACAGCATAATCGCCCCCGGATGACGTCAGCGAACCGGGACCAGGGCGGTCTTTTCGTATGGGCTTAATGGGCACTTGCTCTGGGGCCCCAGGTGTATAAGGGCCATACTCTGATAGCTGAGGATCCCCTTTTTCCAGGGATACCAGAATTTTTTAAATCGGCCCTGGGGAAATGGAGATATCCAACTTCAAAGCAGCAGTCCACATCTGACCTGTTAATTGCACTTCCCAGTCAGAATTCTCAGGTTCTCTCTGACTTAAGGTGCCCATACACGTCTCGATGCGGGCGTGCATTTTGAGCTTAAATAGCACGCATCGCATTCATCCTTGTACATGCGTTGTGCATACAATGCGATGAAAAGCAAGTACAAAAAGTATGTGCAGCACATACTTTTCTCTTTCAATGGTCCTGGTGACACAGCTTCACATTGGGATGTAGGAGGGTCCGCAGGAGCCAGGCACCTATCCTAAAGCTTTTGGAGGGTAGGCTCCTCCCCTACTGCATCCCAGACTCCTCAGTTCGTGTTAGGTGCCCACTGGAGTGGGTGCTATTCTAAAGGGCTGCCGGAGCAGCCGAAGGAGTAGAGTTAGTTAGGGTTTTTATTATTTTATTAACTTTTACACTAGCTAGGTAGGCACAGTGTGAGGATTCTCATTAGTGAATCCTCACACTGCTAGCACAGCAGGAGCTGACAGAAGCGCGTCCTGTCAGCTCACTGTGCACAGGGGAGACGCTGCCTGGCCTCCCTGTGCAGCGCTTACAGCTTCTTTTAAGAAGCTACGAAAACTCCACAGAATGATACTGAGCGCTGATTACCTATTCTACCGACTGTCCAGGATACACAACCAGTGTCCAACATACAAATTCTCAGTTGAAGTAAAAAAAATTGTGACATCTAGTGGTGCGAATAGGAACTGCAGGCAATCATCCCGATCATCCCTTTTTGTGATCATCCTTTTAGTACATCCGCAAATGGTGCCCTGCATACACAAATACATCCACTATAACCACAAACCCTAGCATACTACACATCCTATACATAGCGAGTCTACCACATACCGACATCCTAAAAAAGAAACCTCCTCTATTACCCATAACGCCCAGCATAAACACACAACAGCGCACATATACCTGTACCACAGCCGCACAGCATCTGCCATGAGCCTGACGTCTGCCTTGTGTCCCGTGTCCTCGGCTCCTGCAGCAGGAGGTGCTGGGTCGTCCTCTGCTCCGCCTGTTGTGCTGTTCTGGGTCGGCCTCTGCTTCCACCCCCGGCTCCTATCAGGCTGGGGATCCTCCTCTATCCTCTCCTCCGCTGGGCTGTCACCTGTCCTCTGAGCAGCTCCTGTCCTTGATGTTACATCGTGTTCTTAACTTACTTTCGGGCAGGCATCTCTAGGGGCAGCTCCGCACCACTGAGGGGGCTTCTACAGGTCTCCAGCTAGGGGTCCTTTGCATGTCCTCCAGTCCTGGTTCCTCGAGAGCGGGTGTCCTCCGCGGTGCCTGCGCACCTTGGTCTCCACTTGCTGCGTCCTCTATCTTCTTCGGAGCAACTTCAGGAGAATCCTCCGGCTGGGTGTGCTCCCAGGTAATTTACCCCCTCAGCACCTTCTTCCATGAGGTTCTAGTCTTCACCCTCTCGGCTCCTCCACAGGCAGGCACTATGTAGGAAACCTCGGCAGCACACATCATTCTGTTCTCTCCGGGTTTGGGGCTCCTCCTGTGGTTGGCAGCTAGTGGGGGCAGCGCGGTTCCCTTCCCTCTGGCAGGTGGCAGCAGTAGGGGACTTGGAGGAGCCTGGCTCTCCTGGCGCCATTCCTGGTCTCACAGCTGCGCAGCCTCCGCTCCTTACAGGTCAGCAGCTCACAGCACTGCACAGGCCCTTGTCCTCTCCAGGGATCACCCTTCCCGGTGCCGGCTCTCTCTGTTGTGGGTTATGCATCGCTGCAGGACCGCCTCTGATCCCCCTGCCCTACCTCTCTATAGTCCCTGTCACTGGCTCACCCGCCATATCCTGTACTGGCTGTATCATATATTTTTATGTTTCTTTATACTCAAAGGCTATATATCCCCCTTCCCACACAGATTTAAGTTGCGACTATTTGACACAGTGGCTGCCTTGATAAAGGTACCAGCGGGGACCGAAACGTCAGAAGATCTCTCTTGCAGAAAATAAACTTTGGATTACCTCCTGGTTGTACCTCCATTGAACTACAGACTGGTGAGTGCTGTTTATTCCCCCAGTGGGGGTTCTTTCTGGTATCTATCTATCTAAGGAATTATCCAAGCAGGCAGCGGCACTCCGTGGGCTTAACAATGTGTTTATTGGAGGTGACCGACGTTTCGGGGACTGGATACCCCTTTGTCAAGGTGTACAACGCGTGCGGGTGACACAGCAAACATTTAAATACATACAGCATGTGCATACTCACCATTCCCGTACGTGGAGCGTCCCGGTTGCGTCCAGTGCGGCTTCCGGTGCGGGCGGATGTCAGTGGGCGGAGCCTCACTGCATCATCACGCTCCCCTCTGTTGTAGATGGGTTGCTATGGTGACCCCACCGTATCGCCCACTTCTGTATGACAACCTCCGCTCCAGGATCCGGGTTTGGCTTCTGCCTATAACAACACATAAATGGCACATAAATAACCTACATTAAAACAGTAAAACAATGTTAAAAAATGGTGCAAGTTTGAAGTGTAAATTTCAGATGCCACGGGACTACTGCCCGAGCAATGTTTAAGAAGTGATGTGAAGAAGATGTCACCGCATCTAGCGTGACAATTGTATGGTGTTAACACAGGGATCCGGACGGGTGTGTTACATATGGATCTCTGTATACAATAATAACATGGTCAAACTGATCGCTAATGATCATGTTTGTAAATCGGAGATGTCAGGCTCTAACACATGGGGGAGATGTGCTGTGGGATCTCTATGAATGTGAGAATTACAGGGGCGTGTTGTACCATAAATATCGGCTCCACAAGTGATATATATGCTTCATGTTGTCTTTGAGAACAGAACAGCAGTATAGCGTGTATATATATACTATGTATACATCGGGGGAAATGTACCAAAATGGATTCGTAAAAAATAGGTGTATTCGTAGGCAGAAATACGCCTATTTTTTACACATTTGTATTTTTGGGATTTACACACACTTCTTTGTATGTCAAACCGACAGATCGCAATACTATACTTAGACACAACAGCTCGCACCCACGCAACACGGTGGAGAGTCTCCCATACTCAGTTTTTGAGAGTATGCAGGATCACTGATACCGACTCTGAAACCCATCACCAACTGGACATCATGCAGCAGAAGTTCGAGGACAGAGGCTACCCCAGACAGGGCCTACTTAAAGCCAAGGCCAGGGCTCTGGCGTGTGAGCGCACCACTCTTATCACAGGTGCAACACCTAAAGTCATAAAGCCATGTATTCCATGGGTTAATGACTTTAGCTCTGCCAGCCGAGAAACCACCAGCAGAGTAAAAAACTGGTGGGAAATTGTGCGTTCGGATCCCGAGCTACCGGTGTTCAAAGACACCAAGCTGATGCCGAGCTACAAGCGCGGCCCAAACTTGAAGGACCTATTGGTCAAGACCGAGATTACAAATTTTGACACCCCTTCTAGACAAATCAGACCCACCAGAATGGGCTGTTACCGGTGCCTAGGCTGCACAACATGCAGCTTCATGACAGCTTGCACCGAAGTTGCACATCTCTATACGGGTAAAAAAAAATTAAATCAGATGGCCCCTCACGTGCACGACTAAATTTGTTATCTACATCATTTATTGTCCATGTGGAATACATTACATCGGCAAGACCGATTGTGCCATACGGGCAGCCCTTCATTCTGGCTCAGGGGAGCAACCAGTGACCAGGAATTTCGCCAAGGCCAAACATAATGTTAGGTTTTGGGTATACACCCGCAGGCGGGACTGCTGTTTAGAACAGCCACGGCGGAGCCCTACGCTACCTCTGTTGACCCCCGGAGTTGGGTGACCGGTTCCTGCAATAGCTAGGCTTCGCCTGTAGCCGCCACGTTTGGGAGGGCGAGTTAAGCCCGCCCTAGATCCGGTGCAGCCAGGAGTTATGTAAGTACAAAGAACCGGGGACCCCCTCAGGGTACGGCCAAAAGGACAACCTAACTGAAGGGCACTAACTGAATTTAAGAAAAAGGCAACTAGCCGAAACTAAATAACGCGGCTAAAAGCGCCAGCGACCTAGTCGCCACCCACTGCGACCGCGTCGCATACACAATAAGAAATACACCACACCAAAAGCACACGACGATACGTAACGCACGAACATGGAACACAGAAAAAACCCCTACTGATATCCCAAGATAGGGAAAACCGAAAACCCAGCAACTGCTGGAATGACCCTCTAAATACCAGAATGGAGGGTAAAAAACAAGGATAAAGAAATGCCCAGGAGGGCAACTTGCCAGGAGACAAAAAGAACCAGGTCCCCTACAGGGGAACTTACTGCTCCGGGAAGTGGCAGGAAGCCAAGGAGATCTCCACGCAGCAGCAGCACTGACAGGCAGGGAAACAGGTACCGGAGGAATCAGGCAGATGACAGCTGACTAAAGCTATCACCGGCACGGTCTGACTGGGCCAGCTCCCTTAAAAAGGGAGAGTGACCAATGGCCGATGCCTGCTAATTAGGACTAGCTGGGACAGCGCGCGCTGCACAGCGTCCTGCACGCTGCCCAGCAACATAGCAGCGGGGAGAGACACTTCCGCCGCTTGTACCCCTTGGCGTCCTCCGTTGCCAGGCAACCCCAGCGGCTTCCGCCGGAGGTTGGGAACTGGCGTCCCTGGTTGCTGAGCAACCAGATGTGACGCTCGACGGAGGACGGGCGGCCGGGCACCCTTTGATAGCCGGAGCACTCCCCCGGCGTCTACTATCTGCGGCCACCGCCGCAGATCTCTTTACAGCGTCTCTGGTTGCTAGGCAACCAGACGCGACGCTCGGGGAAGCCGGACACCCTTTCCCTGCCGGGGCGCTCCTCTGGCGCCTAACAGTACCCCCCCCTTGATGAGGGGTTATCAACCCCTTACCACCGGGTTTAGCAGGAAAGTCCCGAAAGAATTCCATCTTCAACCTTGGGGCATGTAGGTTCTTTTCAGAGACCCAGGATCTTTCTTCCGGACCATACCCCTTCCAGTGCACCAGAAATTGGAGAGATCCACGCACAAATTTGGAATCAAGGATTCTTTCTACCAAGAACTCTGGTTGCTTGTGTACATTTACTGGAGCTCTTCCCTGAATGATCTTCCGAGGAAACTTTTTTGAGACTTTCACAGGTTTCAACAAAGAGGAGTGAAAGGTATTGGCAATTCTGAGAGATCTGGGAATCTGCAATCGGAAGGCCACAGGATTCACTCTTTTAATAATGGTGAAGGGACCAATAAATTTTGGTCCAAATTTGGCTGAGGGTTGTCGAATCTTGATGTTTCGAGTAGACAGCCAAACTCTCTCGCCCACCTTGAAAGTGCAAGGCCGTCTTGAGCGGTCTGAAAAAACCTTTTCCTGGAACGCAGCTTTTTTTAGAGCAGAATGTACCTCCTTCCAGATTATTCTTAATCTGGAGGTGTTGGCGGAAGGGACTACTGGCTCTTCTGGCCCCAGGGCATTGGCTTTAGGGTGAAACCCATAAACCGCAAAAAATGGTGACACTTTGGTGGATGAATGATAAGCGTTATTATAGGCAAACTCAGCTATGGGCAGGAACTCTGACCAATCATCTTGAGTTTTAGAGACAAAACAGCGCAAGTACTGCTTTAACGATTGGTTGAGTCGCTCAGTTTGCCCATTGGATTCTGGATGGTAGGCGGAGGTCAAACTGCATTTAACCTTTAAAGCCGCACAGAACTTCCTCCAGAATTGGGCCACAAATTGAGGCCCCCGATCCGACACAATGTCCTTGGGCAGGCCATGAAGTCTGAATACATGACGCAAAAATGACTTAGCCAGTATTTCAGCCGAAGGCAACTGGGGCAATGGAACAAAGTGAGCCATTTTGCTAAAACGGTCGATAATGACCCAAATTACTCGAAAACCAGATGATACGGGAAGATCGACCACAAAGTCCATGGCGATGTGCGACCAAGGCCTGGAGGGAATGGCTAAAGGGATCAATTGCCCAACCGGCGCAGTTCTGGGAGTTTTATATCTCGCACAATCCGGGCATGAGAGAACGAACTCCCTCGTATCCGCAGTGATGTCAGGCCACCAAACACTCCGAACAAGGAGTTTCAAGGTCTTTTTAATTCCTGGATGTCCTGCAATTCTACTTTCATGAAATTCAGCTAACACCTCTTTCCTTAAAGACGGTGGAACAAATAAGCGTCCAACGGGCACCGAACTAGGCGCTTGGTCCTGAACCTGGAGAAGTAACTCCTGTAGGGTCTGTGTAAGACCAGAATGAATCCGTGACCCTGGAAGAATAGGTAACAGAGGCTCTTTCACCTCTTGTTTAGGGAGAAAACTGCGTGAAAGGGCGTCTGCACGGACATTCTTTGAGCCTGGCCTAAACGAGATGATAAAATTAAAGCGTGTAAAAAATAATGCCCAGCGGGCCTGTCGTGCATTCAAGCGTTTAGCGGATTCGAGGTACTGCAGATTTTTATGATCTGTAATTACCAAGACCTGGTGTTTGGCCCCCTCCAACCAGTGCCTCCATTCCTCAAGCGCCCACTTGATAGCAAGCAACTCACGGTTGCCTACATCATAATTGGCCTCTGCCGATGAAAATTTCCGTGACATGAAGGCGCACGGAAAGAGGAATGAGGAGTCTAGATCACTCTGGGATAATACGGCCCCTGCTCCTACCTCTGAGGCATCTACTTCTACCACAAATGGTAGTTCTGGATCCGGATGTTTCAAAATAGGTGCTGAAACGAAAGCTTGTTTCAGCGCAGTGAATGCCTGCTCCGCCTGCACAGACCAAACAGAGGCATCCGCCCCCTTTTTGGTGAGGTCCACTAACGGGGCAGCCAGATCAGAGAAAGAAGAAATGAACCGCCTATAATAATTTGCGAACCCCAAAAATCTCTGGATGGCCTTTAAGCTTGTGGGTCGCACCCAATTTAAAACTGCTTGCAGTTTTTTCGGTTCCATGCGGAAACCGTCAGCAGAAATGATATATCCTAAAAAGGATACCTCAGGCACTTCAAACTCGCATTTCTCGGGTTTGGCAAAGAGGTGGTTTTCGCGGAGTTTCTGAAGAACTTGTCGAACTTGCATCCGATGCTCCTCGAGAGTTTTGGAGTAGATCAGAATGTCGTCTAAGTAGACCACCGCAAACCTCCCCAAGAATTCTCTGAGAACGTCATTGATGAAGTCTTGGAAGACTGCGGGCGCGTTAGACAACCCAAAGGGCATGACCAGGTATTCATAGTGCCCTGTTTGGGTACTAAAGGCCGTCTTCCATTCGTCCCCAGCTTTAATGCGGACAAGATTATATGCCCCACGAAGATCTATCTTAGAGAAGACTCTTGCGGAGCGAAGTTGGTCAAAAAGGACCGAAATCAAGGGTAGTGGATACGTGTTTTTGACCGTAATCTTGTTGAGAGCCCTGTAGTCGATACAGGGCCTGAGTGACCCGTCCTTTTTGGAAACAAAAAAAAATCCTGCACTTAACGGGGATTTGGAGGGTCGAATGAAACCTTTGGCAAGATTTTCTTGAATGTACTCCTCCATAGACTGTGTCTCGGGCCCAGACAAGGAATAAAGCCTAGCTTTGGGGTACTGCACGTCTGGCAGCAAGTCTATGGTGCAGTCATAGGAACGATGGGGTGGAAGTTTATCTGCCTTGCCTTTAGAAAAAACATCGGCGAAGTCCGAGTAACTGACAGGGATTCCCTCGAGTGAAGTGGTTGCCATCAGTACCGGGTGAACCAAACAATGGCCTGAGCATTGATTGCCCCAGCGGGCGATCTCCCCGACCTGCCAATCCACTTGAGGGTTGTGAACCTTCAGCCATGGATGACCCAAGACTATAGGAGCTGCGGAGCAGGAGGTTAAATAAAAGGAAATTGTTTCCTCATGAAAGATGCCTACCACCAAACGCAATGGAGGTGTCTGGGAAGATATAACCCCGTTGCCGAGAGGACTACCATCAAGACCTCTCATGACAAGTGCCTTATCCAGGCTTAATTGGGGAATCCCAATTTTCCTTGCAAAAGTGATGTCTAAGAAATTCCCGGCAGCCCCACTATCGATGAAGACGGATACCGGCGTCTTAATACCTTCATACTGAATCTCTGCAGGTACTAATAGCGCGTTACGAGAGGAGATGAGTTGCAGACCACAGTGAACCCCCTCAATTTTCACTTGGTCCGGGCATTTCCCGACTTGTTTGGGCAAGTGCGAAGGAAATGGCCTTTGTTACCACAATAAAGACAAAGTCCTGAGCTCATCCTCCGCGCTCTCTCATCTGGGGAGATACGAAAAGCCCCCAATTGCATGGGTTCATCCTCCTCTTCGGTCGGGGTATACCCGATTGAAGTAGGTCGCAGAACAGCCCCTCTTTCTGATCTCCGTTCCCTGAGGCGCCGATCAATCTTGATGGACAATTCCATAAGTTTATCTAGGGTCTCAGGTGCAGGATATTGAATTAGACTGTCTTTGATTGCATCTGATAACCCTTGCCGGAATTGGCTCCGGAGAGCTGGGTCATTCCACCCACAATCATTGGACCAACGGCGGAATTCCGTACAGTATGCCTCTGCAGGGTTCTTTCCCTGTCTCAACGCACGCAAGTGGCTTTCGGCCGAGGCCTCTCTATCTGGGTCGTCGTATAATAACCCAAGAGATCTAAACAGAGCATCGACTGACCGGAGTGCTGGATCCTCAGGTTTAAGCCCAAAAGCCCATGTCTGAGGGTCACCTTGGAGTAAGGATATTACCAGCCCTACTTGTTGTCGCTCCGACCCTGAAGACTGTGGCCTAAGCCGAAAGTAAAGTTTACAACTCTCGCGGAAATTAAAAAACTCTTTGCGGTTTCCAGAGAAGCGGTCCGGAAGATTCATTTTAGGCTCAGGGACCGTTACCGGTGAACCCCGAGGTGCGTCCTCTTGAGACTTGACTCGTAACGACAAGTCTTGGACCATCTGAGTTAGGCCCTGGAGCTGGTTAGCAAATGCCTGAGGTGAGGTGGGGGTAGTAGGATTCATAACTACTGCTCAAACAATGACCAGGGAACCTCAGAGGGTGACACCCAACCACCTGACTGATCCCAAAAAAAAAAAAAAAAAATTTTTTTTTTTTTTTTTTTTTTTTTTTTTATATTTGGCCGGTGATAATGTTAGGTTTTGGGTATACACCCGCAGCCGGGACTGCTGTTTAGAACAGCCACGGCGGAGCCCTACGCTACCTCTGTTGACCCCCGGAGTTGGGTGACCGGTTCCTGCAATAGCTAGGCTTCGCCTGTAGCCGCCACGTTTGGGAGGGCGAGTTAAGCCCGCCCTAGCTCCGGTGCAGCCAGGAGTTATGTAAGTACAAAGAACCGGGGACCCCCTCAGGGTACGGCCAAAAGGACAACCTAACTGAAGGGCACTAACTGAATTTAAGAAAAAGGCAACTAGCCGAAACTAAATAACGCGGCTAAAAGCGCCAGCGACCTAGTCGCCACCCACTGCGACCGCGTCGCATACACAATAAGAAATACACCACACCAAAAGCACACGACGATACGTAACGCACGAACATGGAACACAGAAAAAACCCCTACTGATATCCCAAGATAGGGAAAACCGAAAACCCAGCAACTGCTGGAATGACCCTCTAAATACCAGAATGGAGGGTAAAAAACAAGGATAAAGAAATGCCCAGGAGGGCAACTTGCCAGGAGACAAAAAGAACCAGGTCCCCTACAGGGGAACTTACTGCTCCGGGAAGTGGCAGGAAGCCAAGGAGATCTCCACGCAGCAGCAGCACTGACAGGCAGGGAAACAGGTACCGGAGGAATCAGGCAGATGACAGCTGACTAAAGCTATCACCGGCACGGTCTGACTGGGCCAGCTCCCTTAAAAAGGGAGAGTGACCAATGGCCGATGCCTGCCTAATTAGGACTAGCTGGGACAGCGCGCGCTGCACAGCGTCCTGCACGCTGCCCAGCAACATAGCAGCGGGGAGAGACACTTCCGCCGCTTGTACCCCTTGGCGTCCTCCGTTGCCAGGCAACCCCAGCGGCTTCCGCCGGAGGTTGGGAACTGGCGTCCCTGGTTGCTGAGCAACCAGATGTGACGCTCGACGGAGGACGGGCGGCCGGGCACCCTTTGATAGCCGGAGCACTCCCCCGGCGTCTACTATCTGCGGCCACCGCCGCAGATCTCTTTACAGCGTCTCTGGTTGCTAGGCAACCAGACGCGACGCTCGGGGAAGCCGGACACCCTTTCCCTGCCGGGGCGCTCCTCTGGCGCCTAACAGTACCCCCCCCTTGATGAGGGGTTATCAACCCCTTACCACCGGGTTTAGCAGGAAAGTCCCGAAAGAATTCCATCTTCAACCTTGGGGCATGTAGGTTCTTTTCAGAGACCCAGGATCTTTCTTCCGGACCATACCCCTTCCAGTGCACCAGAAATTGGAGAGATCCACGCACAAATTTGGAATCAAGGATTCTTTCTACCAAGAACTCTGGTTGCTTGTGTACATTTACTGGAGCTCTTCCCTGAATGATCTTCCGAGGAAACTTTTTTGAGACTTTCACAGGTTTCAACAAAGAGGAGTGAAAGGTATTGGCAATTCTGAGAGATCTGGGAATCTGCAATCGGAAGGCCACAGGATTCACTCTTTTAATAATGGTGAAGGGACCAATAAATTTTGGTCCAAATTTGGCTGAGGGTTGTCGAATCTTGATGTTTCGAGTAGACAGCCAAACTCTCTCGCCCACCTTGAAAGTGCAAGGCCGTCTTGAGCGGTCTGAAAAAACCTTTTCCTGGAACGCAGCTTTTTTTAGAGCAGAATGTACCTCCTTCCAGATTATTCTTAATCTGGAGGTGTTGGCGGAAGGGACTACTGGCTCTTCTGGCCCCAGGGCATTGGCTTTAGGGTGAAACCCATAAACCGCAAAAAATGGTGACACTTTGGTGGATGAATGATAAGCGTTATTATAGGCAAACTCAGCTATGGGCAGGAACTCTGACCAATCATCTTGAGTTTTAGAGACAAAACAGCGCAAGTACTGCTTTAACGATTGGTTGAGTCGCTCAGTTTGCCCATTGGATTCTGGATGGTAGGCGGAGGTCAAACTGCATTTAACCTTTAAAGCCGCACAGAACTTCCTCCAGAATTGGGCCACAAATTGAGGCCCCCGATCCGACACAATGTCCTTGGGCAGGCCATGAAGTCTGAATACATGACGCAAAAATGACTTAGCCAGTATTTCAGCCGAAGGCAACTGGGGCAATGGAACAAAGTGAGCCATTTTGCTAAAACGGTCGATAATGACCCAAATTACTCGAAAACCAGATGATACGGGAAGATCGACCACAAAGTCCATGGCGATGTGCGACCAAGGCCTGGAGGGAATGGCTAAAGGGATCAATTGCCCAACCGGCGCAGTTCTGGGAGTTTTATATCTCGCACAATCCGGGCATGAGAGAACGAACTCCCTCGTATCCGCAGTGATGTCAGGCCACCAAACACTCCGAACAAGGAGTTTCAAGGTCTTTTTAATTCCTGGATGTCCTGCAATTCTACTTTCATGAAATTCAGCTAACACCTCTTTCCTTAAAGACGGTGGAACAAATAAGCGTCCAACGGGCACCGAACTAGGCGCTTGGTCCTGAACCTGGAGAAGTAACTCCTGTAGGGTCTGTGTAAGACCAGAATGAATCCGTGACCCTGGAAGAATAGGTAACAGAGGCTCTTTCACCTCTTGTTTAGGGAGAAAACTGCGTGAAAGGGCGTCTGCACGGACATTCTTTGAGCCTGGCCTAAACGAGATGATAAAATTAAAGCGTGTAAAAAATAATGCCCAGCGGGCCTGTCGTGCATTCAAGCGTTTAGCGGATTCGAGGTACTGCAGATTTTTATGATCTGTAATTACCAAGACCTGGTGTTTGGCCCCCTCCAACCAGTGCCTCCATTCCTCAAGCGCCCACTTGATAGCAAGCAACTCACGGTTGCCTACATCATAATTGGCCTCTGCCGATGAAAATTTCCGTGACATGAAGGCGCACGGAAAGAGGAATGAGGAGTCTAGATCACTCTGGGATAATACGGCCCCTGCTCCTACCTCTGAGGCATCTACTTCTACCACAAATGGTAGTTCTGGATCCGGATGTTTCAAAATAGGTGCTGAAACGAAAGCTTGTTTCAGCGCAGTGAATGCCTGCTCCGCCTGCACAGACCAAACAGAGGCATCCGCCCCCTTTTTGGTGAGGTCCACTAACGGGGCAGCCAGATCAGAGAAAGAAGAAATGAACCGCCTATAATAATTTGCGAACCCCAAAAATCTCTGGATGGCCTTTAAGCTTGTGGGTCGCACCCAATTTAAAACTGCTTGCAGTTTTTTCGGTTCCATGCGGAAACCGTCAGCAGAAATGATATATCCTAAAAAGGATACCTCAGGCACTTCAAACTCGCATTTCTCGGGTTTGGCAAAGAGGTGGTTTTCGCGGAGTTTCTGAAGAACTTGTCGAACTTGCATCCGATGCTCCTCGAGAGTTTTGGAGTAGATCAGAATGTCGTCTAAGTAGACCACCGCAAACCTCCCCAAGAATTCTCTGAGAACGTCATTGATGAAGTCTTGGAAGACTGCGGGCGCGTTAGACAACCCAAAGGGCATGACCAGGTATTCATAGTGCCCTGTTTGGGTACTAAAGGCCGTCTTCCATTCGTCCCCAGCTTTAATGCGGACAAGATTATATGCCCCACGAAGATCTATCTTAGAGAAGACTCTTGCGGAGCGAAGTTGGTCAAAAAGGACCGAAATCAAGGGTAGTGGATACGTGTTTTTGACCGTAATCTTGTTGAGAGCCCTGTAGTCGATACAGGGCCTGAGTGACCCGTCCTTTTTGGAAACAAAAAAAAATCCTGCACTTAACGGGGATTTGGAGGGTCGAATGAAACCTTTGGCAAGATTTTCTTGAATGTACTCCTCCATAGACTGTGTCTCGGGCCCAGACAAGGAATAAAGCCTAGCTTTGGGGTACTGCACGTCTGGCAGCAAGTCTATGGTGCAGTCATAGGAACGATGGGGTGGAAGTTTATCTGCCTTGCCTTTAGAAAAAACATCGGCGAAGTCCGAGTAACTGACAGGGATTCCCTCGAGTGAAGTGGTTGCCATCAGTACCGGGTGAACCAAACAATGGCCTGAGCATTGATTGCCCCAGCGGGCGATCTCCCCGACCTGCCAATCCACTTGAGGGTTGTGAACCTTCAGCCATGGATGACCCAAGACTATAGGAGCTGCGGAGCAGGAGGTTAAATAAAAGGAAATTGTTTCCTCATGAAAGATGCCTACCACCAAACGCAATGGAGGTGTCTGGGAAGATATAACCCCGTTGCCGAGAGGACTACCATCAAGACCTCTCATGACAAGTGCCTTATCCAGGCTTAATTGGGGAATCCCAATTTTCCTTGCAAAAGTGATGTCTAAGAAATTCCCGGCAGCCCCACTATCGATGAAGACGGATACCGGCGTCTTAATACCTTCATACTGAATCTCTGCAGGTACTAATAGCGCGTTACGAGAGGAGATGAGTTGCAGACCACAGTGAACCCCCTCAATTTTCACTTGGTCCGGGCATTTCCCGACTTGTTTGGGCAAGTGCGAAGGAAATGGCCTTTGTTACCACAATAAAGACAAAGTCCTGAGCTCATCCTCCGCGCTCTCTCATCTGGGGAGATACGAAAAGCCCCCAATTGCATGGGTTCATCCTCCTCTTCGGTCGGGGTATACCCGATTGAAGTAGGTCGCAGAACAGCCCCTCTTTCTGATCTCCGTTCCCTGAGGCGCCGATCAATCTTGATGGACAATTCCATAAGTTTATCTAGGGTCTCAGGTGCAGGATATTGAATTAGACTGTCTTTGATTGCATCTGATAACCCTTGCCGGAATTGGCTCCGGAGAGCTGGGTCATTCCACCCACAATCATTGGACCAACGGCGGAATTCCGTACAGTATGCCTCTGCAGGGTTCTTTCCCTGTCTCAACGCACGCAAGTGGCTTTCGGCCGAGGCCTCTCTATCTGGGTCGTCGTATAATAACCCAAGAGATCTAAACAGAGCATCGACTGACCGGAGTGCTGGATCCTCAGGTTTAAGCCCAAAAGCCCATGTCTGAGGGTCACCTTGGAGTAAGGATATTACCAGCCCTACTTGTTGTCGCTCCGACCCTGAAGACTGTGGCCTAAGCCGAAAGTAAAGTTTACAACTCTCGCGGAAATTAAAAAACTCTTTGCGGTTTCCAGAGAAGCGGTCCGGAAGATTCATTTTAGGCTCAGGGACCGTTACCGGTGAACCCCGAGGTGCGTCCTCTTGAGACTTGACTCGTAACGACAAGTCTTGGACCATCTGAGTTAGGCCCTGGAGCTGGTTAGCAAATGCCTGAGGTGAGGTGGGGGTAGTAGGATTCATAACTACTGCTCAAACAATGACCAGGGAACCTCAGAGGGTGACACCCAACCACCTGACTGATCCCAAAAAAAAAAAAAAAAAATTTTTTTTTTTTTTTTTTTTTTTTTTTTTATATTTGGCCGGTGATAATGTTAGGTTTTGGGTATACACCCGCAGCCGGGACTGCTGTTTAGAACAGCCACGGCGGAGCCCTACGCTACCTCTGTTGACCCCCGGAGTTGGGTGACCGGTTCCTGCAATAGCTAGGCTTCGCCTGTAGCCGCCACGTTTGGGAGGGCGAGTTAAGCCCGCCCTAGCTCCGGTGCAGCCAGGAGTTATGTAAGTACAAAGAACCGGGGACCCCCTCAGGGTACGGCCAAAAGGACAACCTAACTGAAGGGCACTAACTGAATTTAAGAAAAAGGCAACTAGCCGAAACTAAATAACGCGGCTAAAAGCGCCAGCGACCTAGTCGCCACCCACTGCGACCGCGTCGCATACACAATAAGAAATACACCACACCAAAAGCACACGACGATACGTAACGCACGAACATGGAACACAGAAAAAACCCCTACTGATATCCCAAGATAGGGAAAACCGAAAACCCAGCAACTGCTGGAATGACCCTCTAAATACCAGAATGGAGGGTAAAAAACAAGGATAAAGAAATGCCCAGGAGGGCAACTTGCCAGGAGACAAAAAGAACCAGGTCCCCTACAGGGGAACTTACTGCTCCGGGAAGTGGCAGGAAGCCAAGGAGATCTCCACGCAGCAGCAGCACTGACAGGCAGGGAAACAGGTACCGGAGGAATCAGGCAGATGACAGCTGACTAAAGCTATCACCGGCACGGTCTGACTGGGCCAGCTCCCTTAAAAAGGGAGAGTGACCAATGGCCGATGCCTGCCTAATTAGGACTAGCTGGGACAGCGCGCGCTGCACAGCGTCCTGCACGCTGCCCAGCAACATAGCAGCGGGGAGAGACACTTCCGCCGCTTGTACCCCTTGGCGTCCTCCGTTGCCAGGCAACCCCAGCGGCTTCCGCCGGAGGTTGGGAACTGGCGTCCCTGGTTGCTGAGCAACCAGATGTGACGCTCGACGGAGGACGGGCGGCCGGGCACCCTTTGATAGCCGGAGCACTCCCCCGGCGTCTACTATCTGCGGCCACCGCCGCAGATCTCTTTACAGCGTCTCTGGTTGCTAGGCAACCAGACGCGACGCTCGGGGAAGCCGGACACCCTTTCCCTGCCGGGGCGCTCCTCTGGCGCCTAACACATAACATGGCAATGATCAAATATAAGATCATAGACCACGTGCCGGCACACATACGGGGTGGCAACCGTTCCAAACAGCTTCTGCAGCTTGAGTCCAAATGGATTTACAAAATGGACACACTACACCCTAAAGGCCTTAATGACACACTTGGCCTACATCATTTTTTGTAACCATTTTGGTCCACTAACACACAATCATGTCTTCCTTCTTCCTTTTCTCTCCCCCTTGTTAAAGGTACTTGTCATCCCACTGTGTGACACCAGTCCCCCAGCCTTATCGGTGTCCAGGTGACACACCAGGATAACATATAATATACAAGATGCTGGCATTCTGTTGTTGCAATTTCTGGCTTCTGGTGCTATGCGCATACAGTGATGCTGGCTGCATCACCCCACACAGGGCTGTTTTTGCTTATTATAGATACCCAGCAGGGACTCAGTATTTCTCCCTGCATTTAAACCACTCACGCCATAGGGTTTGCACCTCACCCAGCATATGCACTTTGACTTTTGCCCAGTACGGCTCCAATTAGGGGCCGCACGCAGTTATCTTTTTATACGTATACCCTTTTTTTTTTTCCATCAACAAATTTTTATTGACACAAATTTATATATGGGGTACAGAAATGAAAAAAGGGGGGAAACATTGGGGGGGGGGGACTGCAATCGTGGGTGAGAACAATATAAGACAGTTATAATTTGCCTACAGAGTTTTGTACATGACCATAACAGACATATTAGAACGCTACGCAGAGCGAACTGAACACAGGCATACAGATACAATTCAGTTATAGGGTTAGTCTAAGGTAGGAGAGCATCAGTTAGACCGGGGTGTGGGGTGAGGGGGGGTCTGGGTCAGACTCTGGGGTCTCATTCAGGCTAAACATGGTTGTTTGTCCAGACGTGGCTGAGGAGGGGACTCTAGTACCCTCTCTTGCAGACATATATGAGTGCCAGGGAGCCCATTTAGAGTGTGGCGAGGTGGGATTAAGGGAGTGGGGCTGGAAACCGGTTTCCATGAGGAAATGGTGGTTTGTTTTTAGTATAACCTGGAGAAGAGGGGGGGGGGGGGCTGCTTCCATTGTTGAGCTAGGTTTGCTCTTGCCGCTATGAGGATGTGTCCGAGGACATATGTTGTCCCAATCGGGAGATCCTGTGGGTATACATGGAATAAAGCTAGGAGTGGGTCAGGGGCAAGGGTTAGTTGGATCACTTCCGAGATGAGTTCAAAAACTTCTCCCCAATATGCTCTGAGCTTGTGGCAAGACCAAAAAATATGGTAAATGGTACCTATATTCCCGCATTGTCGCCAGCACATATTGGAGCACGTTGGCCAAAAGGTGTGGAGGCGATCTGGGGTAAGGTAGAGGCGATTTATCAATTTGATGTGCATCTCCGAGTGATTAAGACAGCGGGACATTGTGTAAGAGGATAGGAATATCTTACGCCATTGAGGTCCGGAGAGCTGGATGCCCAAATCAGTTTCCCATTTTTTATGGGCAGGAGATTTAGTGAACTCCGCGGGGATTATGAGTGAGTCGTACCAGAAGGAGATATCCCCTCTGGAGAGTGTCTGGGAGGGTCGGGAGAGGATCGTCTGGTGGCGGGGATCTATAGTGGGGCGGTTGGAGAAGTGGAAGTTCCACCAGTGTGCCACCTGGAGATAGTGGAGGTACTCGTGGGGGGGGAGGGAGTATGTTTCTTGGAGGTAGGGGAAAGGTCGGATTGAGTTGGCGTCGACTATATCTCCCAGAGCTGCGATCCCACTTTGTTTCCAAAGGGTGAGGTTAAGGTTGGGGATTAGTCTCGCCACGGTGGTGATAGGGAGGGTAGTGATAAGGGAGGTAGAGGCGCGCAAAACGGACAGTAGTTGGTCCCATGCATATAAGGTAGCGGTCGTTGTTGGAAGAAGGGAAGGTAGTGAGGGCCTGATGTGTTTTGGGATCTTAAGGAGGTCGTTAAGAGGGATATCGGGGGAGTGACATTGTTCAATGTCTACCCAGGCCCTATGGGTAGGGCTTTCAAAATAGTGTTTGGATGGGGCAAGTAGGCAGGCTACCTGATATTGGGATAGGTCTGGGAGATCGAGACCTCCATAAGCTCTTGGGATTGTCATTTTGGAGCGGGCCATAGCGGGGGGTTTGGATGCCCAAATATATTTTGTCAGAATAGAGGTGGCCTGTTGTAGGGATTTTTTAGGGAAAACATAGGGGATAGTGCGGAACAGGTACATTAGTTTGGGCAGGAGCGACATTTTAAATGCTGCCATCCTACCCATCCATGAGATTTCGTAGGCCAACCAAGATCTGGATAATGATGTAAGGGAAGCTAGGAGGGGGGAGAGGTTAACATCAAATACTGACGCCATGTTAGGGGGGATGTGGATACCTAAGTACTTTATGGAGGTAGTTTGCCAGTTGTAGGTGTAAGTGGTTTTCAGTAGGGGGAGATGGTCTGTAAGGTTGATCGGCAATGCATCAGTCTTGGATGTATTGAGTTTATAGTAAGATGCGGCACTGTATGCGGTTAGTATCCCGTGGACGTGTGGGAGCGTATGGATGGGGTCTGTCACGAATAGTAACACGTCATCCGCGAAGAGGCTTAGTTTATGCTTGTTGGGGCCCACCTGGAGACCAGGAATATTAGGGTTTTTGCGGATGGCCGTGGCTAATGGTTCAATGGAGAGGACAAATATTAGGGGTGAAAGCGGGCAGCCCTGCCTTGTGCCATTGGTGATGTTAAAAGGGGAGGAAAGAAAGCCATTGCTGAACACTCGGGCCGAGGGGGAGCTCTATAGTGACATGATTGATGATAGTATGCGGTCCCTGAAGCCGAAACGGGACAGAACTTCCCGCATATATTGCCAGTTAAGGCGATCAAATGCCTTTTCGGCATCGAGTGAGACGAGAAGGAGATCTTGCTTAGCTGACAGGGAGTCTATTAAGTTAAAGACTCTCCGTGTGTTGTCCGGGGCCTGACGTCCCGGAACAAACCCTGTCTGGTCCGGGTGTATCAGCAAGGGTAAATAGAGATTGATTCGGGAAGCCATTAGTTTGGCGAAGATCTTGATATCACTGTTCAGGAGGGCTATAGGGCGATAGTTTTGGCACAAGGCAGGGTTCTTACCGGACTTCGGAATGGTAATAATTCTGGCTTCTAACAGTTCTGGGGGGGCGCGACCGAGCGAGGAGAGTTCGTTGAACAGGTCAGTGAGGTAAGGGGAGAGCAAGTCGCTAAAGGTTTTATAAAACTCTGTAATGAACCCATCTGGCCCAGGGGCTTTATTACGCGGGAGTGACTTTATAACCGACTGGACCTCTAATTGGGACCAGGGGGCGTTTAAGAGATCTAGTTGGTCCTGGGTCAGAGAGGGTAGGTGTAGGTTCTTGAGGAAACTATGGATAGAGGCAGGGGTGGGCTGTGGCGTGGAGGGGTCTTTGGAGAGATTGTATAGGTTGGAATAGTAATCTGCGAACTGGTTGGCTATATCTTTAGGGTTCTGTATTTTCTCTTTGTTGGGGGCTGTAATGTATTTAATGCGGTTTCTAGCGTGCTGGGCGCGCAGCTTCCGGGCTAGCATTCTGCCCGACCTGTTGCTAGCTAGGTAGAACCTGTGTCTTATTCTGTTTAAGGCCGATTGGGTACGGGTAAGGAGCATTTTCTGTAATTGGCTCCGTATCGAAGCCAATTCTACTTTCAGGGATTTAGAGGGGGCAACTTTGTTTTTGGCGTCCAGTTCCATTAATTTAGCCTCTAGGGCTTTTTGAGTTGCGGTGGCATTTCTCTTCAGAGTTGCCCCCGCTTGAATAGCAGCCCCTCTTGTGACAGCTTTGAAAGCACACCAGTGGTTGATCACCGAGGTATCTGTAGTTTCATTGTTGGACAAATATAGCTCCATTGATTTTTGGATGGTACTTTTGGCCGCTGGGTTAGACAGTAGATGGGGGAACAGGCGCCAGGGCCTAGGGGGGATTCTGGAGGGATGAAAGTTCCAATGCCACACCACTGGAGCGTGGTCAGACCACGTGATTGGGAGAATGTCAACTCCTACGGAATGTTGGAGGGACCACTTGTCGCAGAGGATATAGTCAATTCTCGAGTAGGTGTTGTGAACTTGAGAGTGGAAGGTGTATTCCCGTCCTGTGGGGTAGGTTATTCTCCAGGTGTCGTACAAGTCAAACTCTGAGAGGAGGTTACGGAAAGCTGTCGATTGATTGTCTGTATGAGATTGGTGGCTAGAGGGGAGATGGGATTTATCCAGGCGGGGGTCTAGTGCTAAGTTAAAGTCTCCCAGTAATATCAGGGAGCCCTTTGTGGTTTTTTGTATGAGGGTAAGGAGTTTACGGAGGAAGGCCACTTGGTTCGTGTTGGGGGCATAGATAGAGACTATTGTCGTAAGTCTGTCCTCTAAGTGGCCGGTTAGGATCAGATACCTGCCGTTTTTATCAGCCGTCTGGGAGTGGCAGGTGAAGGGGGTATTTCTGTTAAACAGAATAGCAACACCATTACGTTTAAAGGGTCCGTTAGCATAGAAAGCAGTCGGGTAGTTGGTATCCCTAAATATGGGTGGTCGGGGGGAGGCAAAGTGGGTCTCCTGAAGGGCCACAATGTCAGCTTTCTGTTTATGGAAGTATGATAATGCCATTCTGCGCTTATGGGGGGAGTTCAGCCCTTTGACATTTAGTGAGAGCAACTTAGGCATGGTAGAGTGTTAAAAAATGCAGGGAGGTTTTGAATACATCCATGGAGGGGGGGGCGCTGAGTAAGGGGGGTAGGTAGCGGGAGTGCAGTCCAGGGGGGGGGGGGGAAGGGAGCATGAGAGGGGTAGTATGTCGACAGGGGGGGAGGAGCAGGGATAGGAAAAGAAAAACAAAGGGTCCAGTATCTAGGACCCGCACAACTACTGCAGGGGAAAGGAAAGACATTTTCGTGCAGTAGTATAAGAAGAGGTTGGGGGTGGTGGCCTGGAGGCTCTGGTTATAGAGCGGAGGGAGATTGGCCACCCCTCCAATAACGACATTTTTAACTAAACAAAACATGCAATATAAAATATAAAACATAACGTATAAAATATAATATAACAGTCCACCTGAGAACTCAGGGGGGGAAACCAGCTATAACAGTAGTTAATTCCTGTCAAGGCTACGGGTGGTAATAAGGGAAATGTTCCCCAGCCAGTGGGGAACAGTAAACTGTAGGGAAGTAACGGAACCTTAAGCAGACTGACAATGTGCTGCTACAAACTGTGAGCGGCAAAGTCCCAGTGCACAGAGACCTGCACCATTGGTAGATAATGAAAGGTGATACTTATCATTGAAGCCTCAACCCGCAGTGGGGAGGTGGCGAAGGTCCACTGGCATGGGAAGTCCGTCATTAGGAAAAGAAAATGGAAGTCGGGAGAGGGACATCAAGTGTCAGTCCAATCCTGGCGAAGAGGTTGTGGGCGCTTCTGCCCCTGGGGGGCAGTGATGGAGATGTCCCATTCTAGCAGAAGTTTCACCCCGGCATCCAGGGATGATATTGTATAGGTGGTGTCTTCATGTGTGATGATCAGTTTCACCGGGAACCCCCACCTGTATCGGATCTCGTGGTTGCGTAGCGCCAGGGTAATAGGGGCAAACGATCTTCTACTGGCCAGTGTTGCGGGAGAGAGGTCTTGGAACACTTGGAGGCCTCCTAGTGTATCTGATAGTTTTGCGTCACGGGCCGCCTTTAGTATGCGTTCTTTCACTGTAAAGAAGTGGACCCGAAGCAGGGTGTCTTTGGGTAAATCGGCTGAAATCGTTTTGGGTCTTGGTAGGCGGTGGATACGATCGATGAGGAGATCCTTGGGGTCAACGGAAGGGAGGAGCCGACGGAACAGTGCTGTGGCATAACCTTCAAGCTCAGCGTTGGTCACCGATTCTGGGATGCCTCTGATTTTAATATTGTTCCTTCTGGATCTGTCCTCCAAATCGGCAAGTTTGGTTCTGTACTGGTCCATCTCAAGTTGTTGGCGGTCATAAGACGACACGAGAGCGTTGTGGGAAGTGACCAATTCCTCCATCTTCTTCTCTAAGTGGTCTGTTCTGTCGCCAATTGCCACTAGTTCCGTTTTAACCTCCCGAATGGCCAGTTTGAGGTCTCTGGCCAATTCAGCCTGGAATGCTGAAAAGACTTGGCATAATGACTTCACCGTCACCGGTTCGTCTGATTCCGCATCTATACCTGCTATTCCAGAGGGGGGGCTGAGCTCTGGTGGGGCACTCGGGTGGTTGTACCCTTGTTTCAGCGGGCTTGGTTGAGGTTGGGGGGATTTTCTAGCAGGCATGTTGATCTTGGTGGGTGCGACCTCCCTAGGCCTTTTTGGGGGCATGACGGTGGTCGGCACTGTTTTAAATATGTGGAAAGGAAATAGAGATCAGACACTGTGGGGGCTCCTGTAGCAGTTGTGTTTTCACATGAGGGTAGGCAGGCTGTTGTCGTCACGGAGAGGTAGCCGTGTAATTACATCGGTCACATTAGGCTCTGATATGTGGCTTTGGCGAGGGGGGATTGAGGAGAGGGAACGAGAGCAGGGTGGACTTTGTGGAGCCCGGTCCCAAGGGGGAGAAAGTCGCCTCAGCACACAGTTCCCAGTGGGGCTAATTCAGGGGGCCCAAGCGCTCCTGTTCAGGCGGTGCAGTGAGCTCCGTGATGTGGGGGGAGCTGGGTGTAGTGGGGCCCAAGATGAGGGAGATTTGCGTGGCCCCTGAGGAGGGGGATGGTTTTTATGCCGCCGCCAGTGAGGTGCACAGGTTAATGGTAAGGACCTGGGGGGGAGGATGGCGGACACCTCGTGTGCGGGTGTCCTGCGTCAGTAGCTGAGGGATGGTGCCGCTGATATAGGGGGGGGGGGGGTGACCCCCGGTAGATGTACCCTATACAGGGTGGCTCACCCCACACTCCGGTGTCCCTCCGAGTCAGCGGGGATGGTGCGGTGATGGCGGCGGGTGTCAGGCCTCCGTCTGCCTCCAGCGTCCAGGCACCAGCAGCCTGCGCGAGGGGGAGATGTAAAGATCGGGGCCAGGCGTCGGCGGGCAGCGGGCGGTGTTGTAGGGTGGCTGCAGGAGGGAGGACTGGGCTCACCAGTAGTCCGCGCCTCCCCTTCGCGCCGTCGCTCCGACTCCGGCTCCAAAATCGAGGTCCCGGCTTCAGTCCCCGGACCAGGCCGCAACCTGCGGCAGCCCTTAAAAGAGCTGCCCGGCTCCGCTGCCATGGACCGGAGATGCCGGGGGGTGACTGCTGCACAGTGGGTGGCGGAGGTCGGGTCTGGAGGTGTCCGGAGGACTCGGAGAAGGCAGATAATTACAGGTACGCCGGGAGCTCTCTGTAACGCGTCCTTCCAGTCAGCGTGCCAGGCCACGCCCCATACGTATACCCTTTTTAAATGTTCGTTTTTTATTATATATGTCTTCTCATTTTTAGCCACTAGATGTCACTATGTAGTCATAATATGGTCATGTCCACTTGTTTTTTTGCATTTTTTATTCACTTGCATCCTCTGAAGTTTTGTGTATGTATGGATGCCTTTGTTGCTTTATGACTTCTGTAGCACGATACTTGTATTCATGCTAATGTGAGCTGCAATCTCTTTCCCAGCCCACCCACGTCACCGCGGGATGACGACCGTGATGACGCGCGGTCAGCTGGACGCCGCTGAACGTGGTGACGTCACTGCTGTGCGCAGGACTCCGGAAACCGGCCCGTGGATGCTCGTGGGGGACGGCTACAGGGAGGGGGATCAGAGGCGGTCCTGCAGCGATGCATAACCCACAACAGAGAGAGCCGGCACCGGGAAGGGTGATCCCTGGAGAGGACAAGGGCCTGTGCAGTGCTGTGAGCTGCTGACCTGTAAGGAGCGGAGGCTGCGCAGCTGTGAGACCAGGAATGGCGCCAGGAGAGCCAGGCTCCTCCAAGTCCCCTACTGCTGCCACCTGCCAGAGGGAAGGGAACCGCGCTGCCCCCACTAGCTGCCAACCACAGGAGGAGCCCCAAACCCGGAGAGAACAGAATGATGTGTGCTGCCGAGGTGTCCTACATAGTGCCTGCCTGTGGAGGAGCCGAGAGGGTGAAGACTAGAACCTCAAGGAAGAAGGTGCTGCGGGGGTAAATTACCTGGGAGCACACCCAGCCGGAGGATTCTCCTGAAGTTGCTCCGAAGAAGATAGAGGACGCAGCAAGTGGAGACCAAGGTGCGCAGGCACCGCGGAGGACACCCGCTCTCGAGGAACCAGGACTGGAGGACATGCAAAGGACCCCTAGCTGGAGACCTGTAGAAGCCCCGTCAGTGGTGCGAAGCTGCCCGTAGAGATGCCTGCCCGAAAGTAAGTTAAGAACACGATGTAACATCACTAATGAGAATCCTCACACTGTGCCTACCTAGCTAGTGTAAAAGTTAATAAAATAATAAAAACCCTAACTAACTCTACTCCTTCGGCTGCTCCGGCAGCCCTTTAGAATAGCACCCACTCCAGTAGGCACCTAACACGAACTGAGGAGTCTGGGATGCAGTAGGGGAGGAGCCTACCCTCCAAAAGCTTTAGGATAGGTGCCTGGCTCCTGCGGACCCTCCTACATCCCAATGTGAAGCTGTGTCACCAGGACCATTGAAAGAGAAAAGTATGTGCTGCACATACTTTTTGTACTTGCTTTTCATCGCATTGTATGCACAACGCATGTACAAGGATGAATGCGATGCGTGCTATTTAAGCTCAAAATGCACGCCCGCATCGAGATGTGTATGGGCACCTTAAGTCAGAGAGAACCTGAGAATTCTGACTGGGAAGTGCAATTAACAGGTCAGATGTGGACTGCTGCTTTGAAGTTGGATATCTCCATTTCCCCAGGGCCGATTTTAAAAATTCTGGTATCCCTGGAAAAAGGGGATCCTCAGCTATCAGAGTATGGCCCTTATACACCTGGGGCCCCAGAGCAAGTGCCCATTAAGCCCATACGAAAAGACCGCCCTGGTCCCGGTTCGCTGACGTCATCCGGGGGCGATTATGCTGTGTACACACGGGGGCGATAGGGGCTGAAATAGCTGGGAATATGGTTGCTGAGCGACCATATTGCCAGTGATTGGAGTGTGCACCAGCGATAAATCGCCGGGTGCGCGCTCCCGTTTTCACAAAACGGGACACTGGGCAATATGATTGCTGATATGATTGCTAGCAATATATTGCCAGCGATCATATTGCCCCGTGTGTACGCACCTTTATTCCTAACAATTTTGCTGCACCCGTCATCTTGAAACGTGCACATGTCCCTTTGTTGATGAATTTACAAGACTGCCTAATTAGAGCAATAATTGATATTTGCGTGGAGATTAATAACAGTATTACAGACACACATGCTATGACCGATAACACACACGTAACAGACTTATTTTAATTTTTTTTCTAATGCACTTTATTTCACATTTATCACTTTTCACTTATGTTTTTAATATTTCGCTGTCCTTAATAAATGATTCAATAAATATCATGTTTTAGCCAATTCTCTGTTTCTTGGGTCACTTTATTAATGTACCTATAACATTAATCAGAACATTAATATATGCTAACCTAGATTGCCCCTTGTAGGAATACTTTATCTTTCTTTGCTTCCAAGTCTAATACATATTCCTGGGTGCGCCTCCCCCATTACCAATTGATACTTAATATAGTAATGCAGGGGTGAGATAGCTATACCAATTACAGGCCGTTCGGATTGATAGCCTCTATCTATTAACCTGTATCAGCGATATCAGATGGTCGACAGTCATCAGGTCGACATACTGCAAAGTCGACATGGGTCTAGGTCGACAGGTCATTAGGTCAACATGGTCTAGGTCGACTGGGTTTTTCACTGGATTTTCGGGGGGTTTTTTGAGCCGACATGTGCCGACAGGCGGAATTTCATGCCCTACCATCCACTAGGGCAGGCGTTCCCAACCACGGTCCTCAAGGCACACCAACAGTGCAGGTTTTAGTGATATCCAGGCTTCAGCACAGATGGATTAATCCAAATCACAGGTACTAATTAAGTCACCTGTGCTCAAGCCTGGATATCATTAAAACCTGTACTGTTGGTGTGCCTTGAGGACCGTGGTTGGGAACGCCTGCACTAGGGTGTGGTGGGAGAATAACATAGAGTGCCAAGCACAGCCAGACATGCGAGGGGATGCGGTGCACTTAATCCTGTGTCCATGTTGACTGTGTCGGCATTCGGGTAAAAAAAAAGTACAAAACCCCATGTTGAGCTAGACCATTTTGACCTAATGCTTTTTTGGACCAAATGACCTGTTGACCTTGACCCATACCTTGCAGTATGTTGACCTAATGACTGTCGACAATCTTTAGGTCGACCATATGATCCTTACCTGTTTCAGCAAGGGGTGTGAGGCCAATTTCTCTCCAGGGAATGGAGAAATATCTGTGTTTAGAGCCAGACTAGAATCACGTCTGCCCGCAGACAATAGATCGGGTATCATTTTTTTATTTTTTTTTATGTATGTTTGACAAAGGCCATACACTTCACTGGAGGCGAAGATCCGCAGACGAAGGCCAGAGCATACAGCTAATTGCTGCCGATCCTACTATTAAAAAAGAAAAAGGAATGTATTGTATACACAGAACATCGAACATGCCTTCCAACTTTTACCAATAGATCAGTGGGACCTGCATGCAGCTGGCCCTGGAAAGGGGCGGGGCTATGTGCAACGGGGGCGGGACCGGGCATCGAGGCCCCGGGTTTTCCATCCTCTTTGCCAGCGTACCCAGCCCCGTCTCTCCTTGCTGCGCACGGCACCTATCCAGCAATCACCGGCTGCTCCACAAAGCAGAGCAGCCATGATCACCTCCCCTCAAGGGACATCAGGGCAGGCTCCAAATAGCGGGACCATACCACTGTAATCAGGACAGTTGGGAGGAATGCTATAAATACATTATCATGTAGCGCCTATTATTCCTGTTGTCCGACTCTACCTGTATGACTACATGTGAAGGAAAACACAGAGGCTGCCTTCTTTTGCCCAACGTTTGGGAATTTATGATATTTTAGTTTTCGGAACTTGTCTCCTGTCCTACATAACAGTTTATAGACGCTGTGACCAGGGGTGAGGGTCATTAAGTCGACAGTAATTAGATCTTTTGGTCGGCAGTGAAAAGGTCTACATATGAAAAACATCGACCTGGTTTAAATTGATGCTGAAAACGGTCGACACAATCCAAAAGGCTGCATGAAAAAGGTCAACACAGGAATAGGTCGACATGAGTTATTAAAGAAAATTGTGTATGTGGAAATCTGCTGACACGGGCACTGTATAAGTGTACAGCGACACGGACACACAGCTCCAATTTCTATTCACTTTTTTCTTAATGCACTTTTTAATTTTAACCTATTTTGCCGTTTTGTGCCAATGAATAAACTGTATATTTAGAACAATTGGTCTGTACACAGACTCCGTCCTGCCCCCACTTAAAGTTATTCCTCCTGGTTATATATGGTGGCTAATTATTAATATTATGTAGTTTGAGCAGAAAATATTGTGGTATCAGTGGATGAGTCAAAAACTCTGGCTGCTCCCGGATCCGAAGGCGCTACACCCCACGCCCCTGAAACAGCAGACACTGGAGGAGGATTCGAACCCGTGGTGGCTCAGCCTGAGTGGCTGTCCCAGACGCTGAACTAACGGTACACGCCACTGTACCAGCCACTCATACACGGACTGTTCGTGTATCTCGTAGCTACAATGCAGTGACGTCATTCACGCTGTGCCGCACCATCGCCACCTATTGGCAGCTGCTGGAACTACACCTGGCACATAATGCATCGTCATCACTGCTGCTCCCCCTACATGAGCACTCTGCCGGCTGTTCTGATGGAGGCAGTCACTGACTGGGACGCCATGCCCCTGCGTAGAAGAAGCGGCTGGTAAGTGCACATGTGCATAACACCCCCTGAGCATTGAGCAACCTGTGGGTGAGGACTGGAGCTCAGTCTGTATGTTGGTCATGTATGTGACTCCCACAGGGCTGCTGCATGGTGCTCCTGGGGATATCTATGTGTATGGGCATACCAGTGTATCCTCAGCAGCGCTACTCTATGGCTCAGGTTGTAATATCTCAGCCCCAGTGCTGTCTGCATTATTATACACTGTATATTATCTATCTGCTTTCCCAAAGTGTGACACAGGTGTATATAGACCAGATTATAATCTATGGGAAGCCTCTGTGTGTATACCATATGTTCTCTCTCTGCTGCAGTAGCTATGCGCGCTTTGCTATGTTCTATGATAATAAACACATGTGAGTGTAATGGTAAATATGTGCCCGGCATGCCAATGTGGTGAGATACAGGTGAGCCAAACCGTACAGGCTAGCAAACTGCACATAGCCATTAGTGCAGATGTGGGATAACTGGGCATACTGTATATAGGCTGGGATCACTGCTGCGTTCAGGTGACACCAAGTACATGTCACCCGCCGGGATTGCTTGCTGGATGGTTATACAGGGATTATTGTCACATTAGTTATACTGTAGTCTAAAGTGTATACTGTATTATCTACCATCCTAATGGGGCATACACACAGGGGGCGGGATGTACTAAAGGGAAAATGTGATAAAACGGGGGTTTTACCGCATTTTCCTATGTACCATTATCCGTCCGCCCCATCTCCGCCTGGCAGGGTATCTCCACCTCTGGGTGGCGATACCCTATAGATGCCTATGGGCTTCTATCGCCGCCCGCCGTCCTTGCGACCCATCCTCCATCGATCTACTCCTCCCTCAGCAGGTGTCACAGCCAGGATGTGACGGAGACCCCCGCACACCACATTACAGGTATCGCGGGGGTCTCCGTCACCGCAACCCGATGCTAGCCGCATATGTTAGTACATATGCGGTAGCATCGCGGCGGCTGGCGATTTACATTAATACATCCCGCCCAGGGGAATATGAGGCTTATTTCTAAGTGATCTGACTAGATCGCTTAGAAATGAAAAAAGGATCACTCCATGTGTATACCCTCTGGTGATGACGATTGCGCGGTCCCGCGCATCGCTGTTGCCTGACTAGATTTACACTGCATCCAGTTATAAATCTAGTCATCGCCAGTGTTCTCACACCAGAGAACACTGGCCGTGACAGATTGTTCAGCACACAATGCTGAGCCATCTGTGCTTAACTGCAAACTTAGCACAGAGGCTCACTTGCACTGTGTGTGCACAGCTTTAGGGATGGACGTCTTTGCAATTGATGACAATAGTGCATACACACTATTGTGCAATGGATGACCATCAATGTTTTTACCTATTGATGGTGATCCATTTTCTTTGACTGATTGGATTGTGGGCCAATCAAAACATGTAGGCGGTGCTTCATGAGTGTTGGGGCAGAGCTATGCTGGTGGTAAGGGTTGCTGGTCTTACTGTACTGCATATTAAAAGAATAATAATAAAAAATATATATATAATTTATGTAAGGTGCTAAACAACATATAATGGTGATTCAATTGTTTTGTGCACCCGTAGCTCTTGCCTAATGTAGTGGGAGCTAATGAATTGTTCGCAGCCCTTGCCCTGGTCTTGTTGGCTGCATTTTTGCGCCCTAAATAAACTAGATGCAGCTTATTGCCCTACTGTGCGCGAAGGGTGCGAGGAGAAATCCAGGTGATGTGCAGCCTGGGAGTCGGGTCACCAAACAATTGACTTTGATTTTAAAGCTCGTTTGTCACTGAGCGCCCTTTAGCTGTTTTGAAACTACACATCCCAGCATGCCTTGCCATAGTTTTAGTATTCCCTAATAGCAGAACTGTGGCAAGGCATGATGGGACTTGCAGTTTCACAACAGCTGGCGGGCCATAGTTTGGACATGATTGGTGTATTGGGTTCGTTAGCTGTTCACTAGCCTTTTGCACAAACCACTTTGGCACATATGGAGATGTAATCTCTTTATTAGTCTTTTTATTAGTCTTGCACTCTACTATTACATATAATGCATGCCTTGACACCGTTTCACCGTTCGTGACACCCAAAATGTCGTTAAAATATTTGTTCCAACCAGATTGTTGCTCGGAAAATGTCCAAACTTTTTTTATTTCTTTACATTTTTGAAATACACAAAAAAGGGATTTTTGTAAGAACTTACCGTTCGAATCCCTTTCTCTGATATGGTCCTGGTGACACAGCTCAACACTGGGATGTAGGAGGGTCCGAAGGAGCCAGGCACCTATCCTAAATCTTTTAGAGGGTAGGCTCCTCCCCTACTGCATCCCGGACTCTTCAGTTCAATCTTTCAAAGCCACTGGAATACATTAACTCAGTACAAACGCCTGCACATATTATATGCACATTTTTTAACAATAACTGTTACTTTAACCAATTAAACATGAACATCATGAACACTGGCATACTTACTGGGCGTAAGGGAGGGATCGCTGTGTCACCAGGACCATATCAGAGAAAGGGATTTGAACGGTAAGTTCTTACAAAAATCCCTTTTTCTCTTTCAATGGTCCTGGTGACACAGCTCAACACTGGGACGTTCCAGAGCCGGTCCTTTGTGTGGGTACGCTCAGGTCTGCAGCTCTCATCACTGCTCGCCCGAATGATGCGTCCTCCGACGCGAACTCATGGAACCTATAGAATTTGGCAAAGGTATGAACAGATGACCAAGTGGCAGCCCTGCAAACCTGCTCAGCTGTTGCCCCATGTCGAACCGCCCAAGAGGTGGCAACTGACCTGGTGGTATGCGCATTTATCCTTGCCGGAACAGGCCTTCCAACTTTAGTGTATGCAAAAGCTATCACAGAGCGCAACCACCTAGCAATGGTCTGCTTAGATGCCGGCCAACCAATCTTGTGTATGTCATACAACACTAACAAGGTGTCAGTCTTTCTGACACTCTTAACTCTGTCCACATAAATGCGTAATGCACGCACAACATCCAAATTCCTCAATTTGTCCCTTTTTCTAGAACCCTCTGGGGGTTGAAACACAGGTAGAACTATCTCCTGGTTTAGATGGAAAGCAGAGACTACTTTTGGTAAAAACTGAGGTACCGTCCGAAGAACTGCCCTATCCTCATGAAATATCAAGAAAGGAGACTTGCATGACAATGCTCCTACAGTAACTCTGACACCCTCTTCGCTGATGCCACTGCCAACAAGAATACCAGCTTCCATGTGAGAAACTTAAGGTCCGCCGACCTTAATGGTTCAAAAGGTGCCTTCTGAGGCGAGAGAGAGAGAGAGAGAGGGTGAGGCGAGAGAGAGAGAGAGAGAGGCTTAGCCGGCAGGAAGAGCTGACAGCCACTGCTAGCAGAGAGCAGCTTAGCGTTGTGGCGGGGGGGGGGGGGATTTGTCACTTTAAAGAGCTGCCATGCCGCTCACTTCTCAGGACTTCAGCAGTGGTAACAGCATGGGGGACGGTGGCGGGCTACATCTGTAACAACAGACACACAGCTTTCAGCAGAGAGCTCATCAGCGTTTCAGTGCATGCAGGGGGGGCGGATGAGAAAGTTTGCAACGGGGTGTCAGCGCACCAGGGGGGCAGCGGAAGGGCGCAAAGTCCCAGACACAAAAAGGGCAGGAACACTAATTTCTGTGTCCTACGGATGACAGAAGGAGGGTGATATGGTCAGATGTATCTGCCTTCACCGTGGTTCGCAACAAGAAGATTTTGACCCAACTTGAATAACTCTGCAGCTCTTAAGGCCCCCATCTGCTAGGGTGGGGAATCGCCTGTGGTACCCCGCCAACTCACCCGGCAGCTGCTACGTTCAGTTCACAAATATTTCTACCCATGCATGTTCTTTATATAAACACCTCTTTCTACACTTTTATGAAAACTCTTCACTACTGTATAACCGCAGCTCACCGTTACCAATTCTAAACAGTCTCTTGTTACAGTACATCTTCAGTTGTGACACCTGTCAGTATCACACTGACCCCAGGGGTTAATAAACTGCTTTCTGTTCTACCCTGATACTAGTAAATCCCCTAAACTCCAATACTGCTCTAAAACAAACAGTCATATTTATTGTGGGTTTTATTACTGTTTTAATTCAGCTCATCCTGGAAAAGGATTTGTGGCATTGAGAAAACCTCTGCGAGTATTTATAACAGTGTCTTGAGAATAAAACATTAATCTGGTCATGTAATTATAAATATGGTCAAAATAATAGGCAAAATCAGTGCTGGTGGCTGCCAATCGTAAAATATGTGATAACAGAAGTGAATCACTTGCCTCACCACATAATTACTTTTAAGTACGATATAAACAATCAACTAAATATATATTTTTTTGGCATTTTTCAATAAAGAAACTTTTAGCCTAGTGCTGCTGTGAAAAAAATTCTGATACTCTCTCTAGGTCTGTGGGTCCCAACCTCGGTCCTCAGGACCCTCCAACAGTCTGCGTTTTCCAGGTCACCCGGCAGGTGCACTCATTATTCACTGACACATTTTAAAAGATCACAGGTGGAGCAAAGTATTTCACCTGTGATCCTGCATGGAGGCCTGGAAAATGTACACTGTTGGGGAGTCCTGATGACCGAGGTTGAGAACCACTGCTCTTGGGTGTTGGGATTTAAAAAAAGTTTGGGAACCACTGTCCTACGCCATACTAGAAAGATGTACCGAAAAAGTTACTTGCAGCCAATCAAGCAGGTCTGAATCACCCTCTACATTTAGTTTTCTGTACTGTTGCTGGAAGTCTGCATACTTTTATTCAGGCAATGTATGGTTCTATCTATATGATGCTTTGAAATAAAAATCATTCTTTCAAAAAAAAAAACCTTTCAAAAATTCTATAGACTTAATGTTCTATAGAAATATCTCACAAGAAGCATTTAGGCATAGACACGCCCATAGGTTTATTTATTTATTAACAGTTTCTTATATAGCGCACACATATTTCACAGCGCTTTACAGAGAATACTTGAACATTCGAATCAGTCCCTGCCCCAGTGGAGCTTACAATCTAATCCCTACCACACACACACACATTCCAGGGTTAATTTTGTTGGAAGCCAATTAACCTACCAGTATATTTTTGGATTGTGGGAGGAAACTGGAGTACCAGGAGGAAACCCACGCAAGTATGGGGAGAATATACAAACTCCACACAGTTAGAGCCATGGTGGGAATCGAACCCATTACCTCAGTGCTGTGAGGCAGTAATGCTAACCATTACACCATCCGTACTGCTCCATGTGGAGTTAGACACGCCCTTTGGGCACTGTGTGACACGCCCCTTACAAAGGCGCTTGGCGCATCCTACTGTAATTTTCCTGACTGTAGTTTTCAATTGGAGGGAAGTATGTTGTAACCACAAAGAAAAGTGATCTACATCAGATTCATAGACTAGTTAATAGTACCCCTTTTATACCAAAAACGCCAGGTCGCATCCGGGTTTTTGATCCCTGCTTCAAGCCGGGTGTGACCCTGCGTTTGCACCGTTTTACACCACTGTCGCATCCCCCCTGCCGCTTGGAGATTATAGTAGGTTTTTTGTACAAGCGCTGGAAGGGTAAGGGAGGGTGGGTACCGTAGTTGGAGTACAAAAACAGATATACTGATAGGAGCAGTAAGATGAGTAAGTAGAATAAAGGTAAAATAAATAAAACCAGAAGAAAAAAATAAAATAAAAATAAATGAAAATAAAAATAAAAATAAATATAAAAATAAAAGTAAAAATAATAACCAAATAATTAAAACCAAAATCAAAGTAAATAAAAATAAAAAAAATAAATAAATACAAAATAACAATAAAATAAAATAAAAATAAAAATAAAAAATAACTAAAAATAAAAATAAAAATATGCGACAAATTAAATGTTTACACTCCTTTTTGGAGTTGGTAGAAGCAGTCCAGTAATAGGAGAGAGTAGTGGAGCGTGAGACTAGCTTACCCTGCACTAAGATATGTACTGCCGCAAGACGCAGGCTAAGTACAGTTCTGCCGGAGTTCCGGAGTTTTTTCTACAAGTGACGTCACCTGCCGGCTTTTACCTTGCGCTTGTAGCGGCACTGGCGGGCGGCTAGCTCTATGTCTCCTTCTCCGTCTGGGGGGCTTCCTGGTTCATCCAACGCGTTTCACACATCAGTGCTTTGTCAAGGACATCCTTGGCAGTACATATCTTAGTGCAGGGTAAGCTAGTCTCACGCTCCACTACTCTCTCCTATTACTGGACTGCTTCTACCAACTCCAAAAAGGAGTGTAAACATTTAATTGGTCGCATATTTTTATTTTTATTTTTAGTTATATTTTATTTTTATTTTATTTTATTGTTATTTTGTATTTATTTATTTTTTTTATTTTTATTTACTTTGATTTTGGTTTTAATTATTTGGTTATTATTTTTACTTTTATTTTTATATTTATTTTTATTTTCATTTATTTATTTTTTTTTTTTCTTCTGGTTTTATTTATTTTACCTTTATTCTACTTACTCATCTTACTGCTCCTATCAGTATATCTGTTTTTGTACTCCAACTACGGTACCCACCCTCCCTTACCCTTCCAGCGCTTGTATAAAAAACCTACTATTTTTCTACTGCCCTTACATATCAAGCTGCTCTATACCTTGTAGCGCAATTCTACTAAAAGGAATTTATTCCTTTTTTCCACATCCGCTTGGAGATTATGTCATCTCCGATCGCCGCCGCCAGGACCCGGAATGCTGCGCTGGGGGCAAGCCCAGCACTAAGGTAATCTGCTGGGCTGCCCCCAGCCCCCGTCCACCCCTTGTCCGGGAGGTGAATGGATGCCGCTCACAGGCATCCATTCACCTCCTCTGCTACTGCTGTCTGCAGGGTATAGCAGACAGCAGTGCAGGCTGCCTGTGCCCCCCTTCCCCGTCCAACCTGCGGACACTGCACCGCGCCCCCCCGGGGTGGCCCTTTCGGACCGCACCCGACTCGGCTGAAATGATGCGGAGGGGTTACAATGCCTTTTGTTATATTTATTGTGGCACAAACACTCTGGGAAACTGTATATAGGAAAGTAGTGTATGGCGGCGGATGCTGGGAGTAGTAGTATAAGAACTGATAGTGTTAGCAATATGGTCGTATCGTTCATTAGACCCCACCTACTGTATGTGACTGCCAAAACTGGCTTACGCTCTAGAGCAGGCATGTACAACCTGCGGCCTTCTAGCTCCTGTGAAACTACACATCCCAGCATGTCGCTGAAACAGACACGGCCATTTTCATTGGCAATTGGAATCATTATATAAGACTTGCTAATGTAATTTAGCAGAGAATTTCACCAACCAATTTTTTTTTTATTTTTTTTTTTGACAGCTGTATCCACCCAGAAAGCTACGAGCTCTCCTTAAACAGAACATTATTCCTGGTTAAAGTACCAACATCGGAGTGTACAAATTGGTTGTTTTTATTCTTGTGCCCTGCCAATTGCAGGGAGAAGGTAATAAACAATGGTAGCCTGGGTGATGCTCACACAAAAAGAACGATTTTGCTTAAACCATCCTGATTCTTAAAATGTCTGTAATTTTTTTAAATAGTCCAGACACCCAGTCGTTTGGCTATGTGCTTTGTACCAAACAGTACTCTCACACAGGTACTAGCTCTGTATGTGTACCCAGTACAGATACAAGCCTTGTACTTTGGTGTACCCAACTTGGCCTCCGAGTGAGGCAGAGACCTGTGTCACATGTAACCTCAGCATAGCATGTGACACAACACAGTAACAGCACAGCAAGAGCTGTAGGCTTTCCTCTGTATGTGTACACTGTAGCCTGTCCTCAGAGTAAGGCAGTGACCTATGTGTCACTTGTAATCTCAGCATAACATGTGGTACAACACTAACAGCAGAGCAAGAGCTGTGGACACTAAGGGCGGGATGCTATATAGCAGAAATGCGGTAAAAACCCCGTTTTCGGGGTTTCTACCGCATTTCTATATGCTATATGGCGCCTCCGCAGTGTCAGCGCTGCGGAGGGAATCGACAGCTAAAGCTGGCGAATCCCTGCAGAAGCCTATGGGCTTCTTACCGCAGCGCTGTTTGAGGGATCCGTCACGGATCCCTCCCAGCGTGCCCTGCGGCCGGCGCCGGGGTCTGCGCATGCGCAGATGGACTCCCGGGTCACAGACCCGGAAGTCCAGCGCCGGCACCGCATCGCAAGGGACAGCTCTTACCGCAAGAGCTGTCCCTTGCATGAATAACGGCATATGTTATAGCATATGCCGTTATTAAAAATGCGATGTCCGGCGATAATGGGCGCGGATGTTACAACATCCCGCCCTAACAGCACAGCAAGAGCTGTGGCTGCTGCTGCCCTTGGTATGTGTACACTGTATCTGTACACTGTAGCCTGGCCTCAGAGGAAGGCAGTGGCCTCTGTGTCACCTGTAATGGCAGCCGAGCATGTGTACTGACAGCCCAGCAAGAGATGTGGCTGCTGCTGCTGCCCTCAGTATGTGTACACTGTATCTGTACACTGTAGCCTGGCCTCAGAGTAAGGCAGTGACCTCTGTGTCACCTGTAATGGCAGCATAGCATGTGTAATGACAGCACTGCAAGAGTCTGTGCAGTGTGCACTGTATCTTACAATGTAACAAAACTGCAAGAGCTGAAGCTGCCCTTGTCCTCTGTATGACCCTGCTGTCTGCAAACTCTTCCCCCAAATCTGCATGTCCACTCTGACTCTGTAATAATGCTAGGGACACCATATATTTCTGTAAGAAATGAGGGGTACAAGGCAAAGAGACACTTGTAAGGCTTGCAAGCAGAGGCTACATAAAAATCTCCCCTTGTGGCCTCTGAGGACAAAGGGGACATCACCTCAGTGATCTGAGGAGGCCAGACAGGGCTATCCCTATGGGATGATAACCCAGGGTTAGATGCTGTCTATCACAGTGTTCTCAGATAACAGTGTAAACTGAGTTGTACCTTTCATGCAGGTTACTCTCTGCAGAGCTCTGGAGATTTCACCTGCCAATATACAGTATATACGTATACACTACACACACACAGAGAGAGAGAGAGAGAGAGAGAGAGAGTAGGTATAGGTAACCAGAGATAGAATCACTGGACAGGAGAGACAGTATAAGGAGATGAGCTGCCACAGGCCATAAACAACACCATGGTATATAACACAGGGGTGCTATGACCTAATTTACATACAGCCCAATACTGTCCTACCATGCTCTAAACCCCACTGTCTGATATCCCAGAACTTGGGGGAGCAGCTGCAGCCATAGATGCAGTTACTGGGAGACTAGGACATGCTGGAGCACAGGACTCCCTAGCAGCAGCAGTCAGGAGCCTCCAGCAGCATGCATGGGGGCCAAGCATATTAAAATGGCCGCCCAATCTGCGTTTTAGCTGGGGAAGCACCTGGTCACTGGGAGCAAACCCCGCTGTACGCTCCCCACCCGGTTAGCTCCGAGTAGGGATCGTGACGCAAGCTGCATCACTCTGGGACAGAGGTCTCAGGAGCCGGGGACCCTGGCGCAAACCGCAAGCAGTGGCGATGGGGTCCCCCCGGCAGCTTCTATGGCGCGCTTTTCAGGAAAAAGACGCGCTGTTTACACCGCCCATTGCCCGGACTCCCCTGCTAGCGGGGAGCCGGGATATACATACCCTGCCTGCTGGCCGGCGGCGGTGAGGCTGTGCGGACTGAGGCGCGGCCGCATGCAGCGGCGTCCAGTCACTCTGGGACGGCGGTCCCAGGAGCCGGGGACCCCCGCGCAGACCGCGAGCAGTGGCGCTGGGGTCCCCCCGGCAGCTCCCGCGACGCAGACAGGCAGTCGGCAGAAGCTGCCTGTCTGTCCTCAATGTTAAAAGGTGTAAAAACAAACATAAATGAAATAAAAATTTCTATTTGCCCTAAGAGGACAAAACTGTTGCACCCAGCTCCCCGGGCACATTCTAAGACTGCCTGGGATGGGGAAGTAGAGGGGAGGAGTCAGCCACACTTGTAAATTTCTTAAAGTGCCCATGCTCCTAGTGGTCGCCCTCTATTCCCCACTGTAACTCCAGTGCCACCTAGTGGATGAAGGAGAAAACTCTTCACTACTGTATAACCGCAGCTCACCGTTACCAATTCTAAACAGTCTCTTGTTACAGTACATCTTCAGTTGTGACACCTGTCAGTATCACACTGACCCCAGGGGTTAATAAACTGCTTTCTGTTCTACCCTGATACTAGTAAATCCCCTAAACTCCAATACTGCTCTAAAACAAACAGTCATATTTATTGTGGGTTTTATTACTGTTTTAATTCAGCTCATCCTGGAAAAGGATTTGTGGCATTGAGAAAACCTCTGCGAGTATTTATAACAGTGTCTTGAGAATAAAACATTAATCTGGTCATGTAATTATAATTATGGTCAAAATAATAGGCAAAATCAGTGCTGGTGGCTGCCAATCGTAAAATATGTGATAACAGAAGTGAATCACTTGCCTCACCACATAATTACTTTTAAGTACGATATAAACAATCAACTAAATATATATTTTTTTGGCATTTTTCAATAAAGAAACTTTTAGCCTAGTGCTGCTGTGAAAAAAATTCTGATACTCTCTCTAGGTCTGTGGGTCCCAACCTCGGTCCTCAGGACCCCCAACAGTCTGCGTTTTCCAGGTCACCCGGCAGGTGCACTCATTATTCACTGACACATTTTAAAAGATCACAGGTGGAGCAAAGTATTTCACCTGTGATCCTGCATGGAGGCCTGGAAAATGTACACTGTTGGGGAGTCCTGATGACCGAGGTTGAGAACCACTGCTCTTGGGTGTTGGGATTTAAAAAAAGTTTGGGAACCACTGTCCTATGCCATACTAGAAAGATGTACCGAAAAAGTTACTTGCAGCCAATCAAGCAGGTCTGAATCACCCTCTACATTTAGTTTTCTGTACTGTTGCTGGAAGTCTGCATACTTTTATTCAGGCAATGTATGGTTCTATCTATATGATGCTTTGAAATAAAAATCATTCTTTAAAAAAAAAAAAAACCTTTCAAAAATTCTATAGACTTAATGTTCTATAGAAATATCTCACAAGAAGCATTTAGGCATAGACACGCCCATAGGTTTATTTATTTATTAACAGTTTCTTATATAGCACACACATATTTCACAGCGCTTTACAGAGAATACTTGAACATTCACATCAGTCCCTGCCCCAGTGGAGCTTACAATCTAATCCCTACCACACACACACACATTCCAGGGTTAATTTTGTTGGAAGCCAATTAACCTACCAGTATATTTTTGGATTGTGGGAGGAAACTGGAGTACCAGGAGGAAACCCACGCAAGTATGGGGAGAATATACAAACTCCACACAGTTAGAGCCATGGTGGGAATCGAACCCATTACCTCAGTGCTGTGAGGCAGTAATGCTAACCATTACACCATCCGTACTGCTCCATGTGGAGTTAGACACGCCCTTTGGGCACTGTGTGACACGCCCCTTACAAAGGCGCTTGGCGCATCCTACTGTAATTTTCCTGACTGTAGTTTTCAATTGGAGGGAAGTATGTTGTAACCACAAAGAAAAGTGATCTACATCAGATTCATAGACTTGTTAATAGTACCCCTTTTATACCAAAAACGCCAGGTCGCATCTGGGTTTTTGATCCCTGCTTCAAGCCGGGTGTGACCCTGCGTTTGCACCCTTTTACACCACTGTTGCATCCCCCCTGCCGCTTGGAGATTATGTCATCTCCGATCGCCGCCGCCAGCGCTGGGGGCAAGCCCAGCACTAAGGTAATCTGCTGGGCTGCCGCTAGCCCCCGTCCACCCCTTGTCCGGGAGGTGAATGGATGCCGCTCACAGGCATCCATTCACCTCCTCTGCTACTGCTGTCTGCAGGGTATAGCAGACAGCAGTGCAGGCTGCCTGTGACCCCCCCCCCCCCCAACCTGCGGACACTGCACCGCGCCCCCCCCCCCGGGTGGCCCTTTGGGACCGCACCCGACTCGGCTGAAATGATGCGGAGGGGTTACAATGCCTTTTGTTATATTTATTGTGGCACAAACACTCTGGGAAACTGTATATAGGAAAGTAGTGTATGGCGGCGGATGCTGGGAGTAGTAGTATAAGAACTGATAGTGTTAGCAATATGGTCGTATCGTTCATTAGACCCCACCTACTGTATGTGACTGCCAAAACTGGCTTACGCTCTAGAGCAGGCATGTACAACCTGCGGCCTTCTAGCTCCTGTGAAACTACACATCCCAGCATGCCTTGCCATAGTTTTAGCACTCGCTAATAGCAAAACTATGGCAAGGCATGATGGGACTTGTAGTTTCGCAACAGCCGGAGGGCCGCAGGTTGGACATGACTGCCCTAGAACAGTGGTTCCCAACCCTGGTCCTCAAGTACCCCCAACAGTGCACATTTTCCAGGTCTCCACACAGAATCACAAGTGATATAATTAGCTCCACCTGTGGATCTTTTAAAATGTGTCTGAATAATGAGTGCACCTGCTGGGTGACCTGGAAAACGTGCACTGTTGGGGGTACTTGAGGACCACGGTTGGGAACCACTGCCCTAGAATGTCATGTGTATGATCTAGGGATCCATCGTCTTGGACAGAGATAAAAGAAGAAGATTAAGAAGCATTTAGAGCAGTTTCTGTTGTTTTACAGCTGCGCTAGCATAATGCCGGGAGATGATTGCTTGGTTCTTTGTCAATATCCTCTCTGGGAGAAGCAACCGCAGGCCGCTTTCAGGGGGTGTGGCGGAACAGACTCAACATTAGACCCCGCCCCCAGCCAACTTATACTGTAATTTGGCTTCTAATTGTGGTTTTACCTAACATTTACTGACTACCGGTACTCTGACAAGGGAGCGAGCGCAAAGAAGCCCCGTGCAGGTTCGGTGGCTCATCGGGCATTTAGCAGTCGGGATTCCAATGTCGGTATAGTGACTGTCGGGGGGCATCCGGCTCTTGTTATCATCTTTGTGCTTAATTCAATCTTATCCTCATGTATGTAACCCGAGAATGGGAGGTTTATCAGCTGCATCATTATTTCTCTTTCCTCCACTAGGTGACACTGGAGAGTTACAGTGGGGAATAGAAGGGCGACCACAGGGCACTTTAGAATAAATTAACAGTGACTAACTCCTCCCCTTCTACTTCCTCTCCTAGGCAGTCTTAGCATGTGCCCTGCGGGAGCTGGGCGCATTGTTAGCTCACTCTTGGGCTTTTCTAATTTTTTCTTTATTTTTCCGGATTTTTAAGATCTACACAGGCAGATAGTCCCTGTCCCTATCTGCCTGCGACGAGGGCGCTGTTGAGGGACCGGTTGCAGCTGCTTGCAGCTTGCCTCCGGAACCTGGCTGACAGAACCACCGTTCCGGGGTCCCCGGCGCCGCTGCATGCAGCGCGCCTCGCGGACCGCAAGCCTCGGCGCGTACAGCAGCTACAGGGGTAAGTATGCCCCCGGGTCCCTGTTAGCAGGGAACCAGGTGGGATTGCTCTAAAAGCGCGTCTCAGTACTTTGAGAGTACAGCGCGGCTCAGTTCTGTGAGAGTACAGCGCGGTCAGACAGGCAGGTAGCACCCTGCCCTACCTGCCTGCAAGGGGACCACAGTAACAGAGAATCCGGTCGCCGCTGCATGCAGCGTGCCTCGCGGACTTCCTTCAGCCACAAGCATGGCAGGGATACGTATACCCTGGCTCCCCACTAGCGGGGTAGCCAGGTAGATGCATTGGCGGTTTATCCAGCTGCAACTATAGCATAATAATAGAGTACAGTATTTTATTTTCTTTGTATACTCTATTATTATGCTATAGTTGCAGCTGGATACCAGCATTAAGATCTCCAAGGGATCCATTTGCACACTTTTGTACAGTTTGTCAGTAAGACCGCTATCCGGAGTGAAAACTTACATTCACTATCCATTTACCTAAGGGTATGTACATTCTCAGTATTGAAAAAGTAACTACTTAATTGTGTATATACTAAATTAGTAATATGGCCTTTCTCCACCACCTAGAAAGTTACCCCTGAGGAAGTCATTTTTTTTGACGAAACGCCTTGGGAGTTTTTTCCTGATTATATCGATTCGACCAACTGACTGCATACAAGCAAAAATGTTTTTACTTTGTTTTTAAATTAATTGTATTAAATACTGTTGTACAGTGACCAATCGATATATTTTCTTGATCCTTCTGGTGGTGGATCTCCATAAAATAGTGGCGCGCTCTGTCTTCTATCTTTTTTCTTCTATTCCCCACTTCCCCTGCTAACAGGGGGGACTGACAGAGTGCTGCCCAATCTACTTTATCTAGCGCATTGAAAGGGTACCCCACTCTTTGTTCTATATATATATATATATATATATATATATATATATATATATATATATATATATATATATATATATATATATATATATCCGGAAGGGCCGTCACTCTGGACTGAAGTGAGCTGAGATGTGTAGCTTGCCCCGGTGCCAGCTTTCAGAGGGCAGCCACAATGAACTGCCCACAGAATACTATGACGAAATGAATGGGCACTCGAGGACTCACAAATGCTGGTGAAATCAAAAGGCCGTGTTTATTCCATAAGTGGTCTTACAGGCGTCAACGTTTCGGGGGCCGGACCCCCGTCGTCAGGACAAAATGCAGACAGGGTGAAGTACAGAATAAAGTGCAAGTGCATGGGTATTTATAAGACATGTTAACAAATAGGCGCTAACTTACCCCCTCCCTGTAGCCGTCCCCCACGAGCATCCACAGGCCGGTTTCCGGAGTACTGCGCACAGCAGTGACGTCACCACGTTCGGCGGCGTCCAGCTGACCGCGCGTCATCACGGTCGTCATCCCGCGGTGACGTGGGTGGGCTGGGAAAGAGATTGCAGCTCACATTAGCATGAATACAAGTATCGTGCTACAGAAGTCATAAAGCAACAAAGGCATCCATACATACACAAAACTTCAGAGGATGCAAGTGAATAAAAAATGCAAAAAAACAAGTGGACATGACCATATTATGACTACATAGTGACATCTAGTGGCTAAAAATGAGAAGACATATATAATAAAAAACGAACATTTAAAAAGGGTATACGTATAAAAAGATAACTGCGTGCGGCCCCGAATTGGAGCCGTACTGGGCAAAAGTGAAAGTGCATATGCTGGGTGAGGTGCAAACCCTATGGCGTGAGTAGTTTAAATGCAATCTGAGTCCCTGCTGGGTATCTATAATAAGCAAAAACAGCCCTGTGTGGGGTGATGCAGCCAGCATCACTGTATGCGCATAGCACCAGAAGCCAGAAATTGCAACAACAGAATGCCAGCATCTTGTATATTATATGTTATCCTGGTGTGTCACCTGGACACCGATAAGGCTGGGGGACTGGTGTCACACAGTGGGATGACAAGTACCTTTAACAAGGGGGAGAGAAAAGGAAGAAGGAAGACATGATTGTGTGTTAGTGGACCAAAATGGTTACAAAAAATTATGTAGGCCAAGTGTGTCATTAAGGCCTTTAGGGTGTAGTGTGTCCATTTTGTAAATCCACTTGGACTCAAGCTGCAGAAGCTGTTTGGAACGGTTGCCACCCCGTATGTGTACCGGCACGTGGTCTATGATCTTATATTTGATCATTGCCATGTTATGTTTGGCCTTGGCGAAATGCCTGGTCACTGGTTGCTCCCCTGAGCCAGAATGAAGGGCTGCCCGTATGGCACAATCGGTCTTGCCGATGTAATGTATTGCACATGGACAATAAATGATGTAGATAACAAATTTAGTCGTGCACGTGAGGGGCCATCTGATTTAAAAAAAATTTACCCGTATAGAGATGTGCAACTTCGGTGCAAGCTGTCACGAAGCTGCATGTTGTGCAGCCTAGGCACCGGTAACAGCCCATTCTGGTGGGTCTGATTTGTCTAGAAGGGGTGTCAAAATTTGTAATCTCGGTCTTGACCAATAGGTCCTTCAAGTTTGGGCCGCGCTTGTAGCTCGGCATCAGCTTGGTGTCTTTGAACACCGGTAGCTCGGGATCCGAACGCACAATTTTCCACCAGTTTTTTACTCTGCTGGTGGTTTCTCGGCTGGCAGAGCTAAAGTCATTAACCCATGGAATACATGGCTTTATGACTTTAGGTGTTGCACCTGTGATAAGAGTGATGCGCTCACACGCCAGAGCCCTGGCCTTGGCTTTAAGTAGGCCCTGTCTGGGGTAGCCTCTGTCCTCGAACTTCTGCTGCATGATGTCCAGTTGGTGATGGGTTTCAGAGTCGGTATCAGTGATCCTGCATACTCTCAAAAACTGAGTATGGGAGACTCTCCACCGTGTTGCCTGGGTGCGAGCTGTTGTGTCTAAGTATAGTATTGCGATCTGTCGGTTTAGCATACAAAGAAGTGTGTGTAAATCCCAAAAATACAAATGTGTAAAAAATAGGCGTATTTCTGCCTACGAATCCATTTTGGTACATTTCCCCCGATGTATACATAGTATATATATATACACGCTATACTGCTGTTCTGTTCTCAAAGACAACATGAAGCATATATATCACTTGTGGAGCCGATATTTATGGTACAACACGCCCCTGTAATTCTCACATTCATAGAGATCCCACAGCACATCTCCCCCATGTGTTAGAGCCTGACATCTCCGATTTACAAACATGATCATTAGCGATCAGTTTGACCATGTTATTATTGTATACAGAGATCCATATGTAACACACCCGTCCGGATCCCTGTGTTAACACCATACAATTGTCACGCTAGATGCGGTGACATCTTCTTCACATCACTTCTTAAACATTGCTCGGGCAGTAGTCCCGTGGCATCTGAAATTTACACTTCAAACTTGCACCATTTTTTAACATTGTTTTACTGTTTTAATGTAGGTTATTTATGTTCCATTTATGTGTTGTTATAGGCAGAAGCCAAACCCGGATCCTGGAGCAGAGGTTGTCATACAGAAGTGGGCGATACGGTGGGGTCACCATAGCAACCCATCTACAACAGAGGGGAGCGTGATGATGCAGTGAGGCTCCGCCCACTGACATCCGCCCGCACCGGAAGCCGCACTGGACGCAACCGGGACGCTCCACGTACGGGAATGGTGAGTATGCACATGCTGTATGTATTTAAATGTTTGCTGTGTCACCCGCACGCGTTGTACACCTTGACAAAGGGGTATCCAGTCCCCGAAACGTCGGTCACCTCCAATAAACACATTGTTAAGCCCACGGAGTGCCGCTGCCTGCTTGGATAATTCCTTAGATAGATACCAGAAAGAACCCCCACTGGGGGAATAAACAGCACTCACCAGTCTGTAGTTCAATGGAGGTACAACCAGGAGGTAATCCAAAGTTTATTTTCTGCAAGAGAGATCTTCTGACGTTTCGGTCCCCGCTGGTACCTTTATCAAGGCAGCCACTGTGTCAAATAGTCGCAACTTAAATCTGTGTGGGAAGGGGGATATATAGCCTTTGAGTATAAAGAAATATAAAAATATATGATACAGCCAGTACAGGATATGGCGGGTGAGCCAGTGACAGGGACTATAGAGAGGTAGGGCAGGGGGATCAGAGGCGGTCCTGCAGCGATGCATAACCCACAACAGAGAGAGCCGGCACCGGGAAGGGTGATCCCTGGAGAGGACAAGGGCCTGTGCAGTGCTGTGAGCTGCTAACCTGTAAGGAGCGGAGGCTGCGCAGCTGTGAGACCAGGAATGGCGCCAGGAGAGCCAGGCTCCTCCAAGTCCCCTACTGCTGCCACCTGCCAGAGGGAAGGGAACCGCGCTGCCCCCACTAGCTGCCAACCACAGGAGGAGCCCCAAACCCGGAGAGAACAGAATGATGTGTGCTGCCGAGGTGTCCTACATAGTGCCTGCCTGTGGAGGAGCCAAGAGGGTGAAGACTAGAACCTCAAGGAAGAAGGTGCTGAGGGGGTAAATTACCTGGGAGCACACCCAGCCGGAGGATTCTCCTGAAGTTGCTCCGAAGAAGATAGAGGACGCAGCAAGTGGAGACCAAGGTGCGCAGGCACCGCGGAGGACACCCGCTCTCGAGGAACCAGGACTGGAGGACATGCAAAGGACCCCTAGCTGGAGACCTGTAGAAGCCCCCTCAGTGGTGCGGAGCTGCCCCTAGAGATGCCTGCCCGAAAGTAAGTTAAGAACACGATGTAACATCAAGGACAGGAGCTGCTCAGAGGACAGGTGACAGCCCAGCGGAGGAGAGGATAGAGGAGGATCCCCAGCCTGATATGAGCCGGGGGTGGAAGCAGAGGCTGACCCAGAACAGCACAACAGGCGGAGCAGAGGACGACCCAGCACCTCCTGCTGCAGGAGCCGAGGACACGGGACACAAGGCAGACGTCAGGCTCATGGCAGATGCTGTGCGGCTGTGGTACAGGTATATGTGCGCTGTTGTGTGTTTATGCTGGGCGTTATGGGTAATAGAGGAGGTTTCTTTTTTAGGATGTCGGTATGTGGTAGACTCGCTAGTTATAGGATGTGTAGTATGCTAGGGTTTGTGGTTATAGTGGATGTATTTGTGTATGCAGGGCACCATTTGCGGATGTACTAAAAGGATGATCACAAAAAGGGATGATCGGGATGATTGCCTGCAGTTCCTATTCGCACCACTAGATGTCACAATTTTTTTTACTTCAACTGAGAATTTGTATGTTGGACACTGGTTGTGTATCCTGGACAGTCGGTAGAATAGGTAATCAGCGCTCAGTATCATTCTGTGGAGTTTTCGTAGCTTCTTAAAAGAAGCTGTAAGCGCTGCACAGGGAGGCCAGGCAGCGTCTCCCCTGTGCACAGTGAGCTGACAGGACGCGCTTCTGTCAGCTCCTGCTGTGCTAGCAGTGTGAGGATTCACTAATGAGAATCCTCACACTGTGCCTACCTAGCTAGTGTAAAAGTTAATAAAATAATAAAAACCCTAACTAACTCTACTCCTTCGGCTGCTCCGGCAGCCCTTTAGAATAGCACCCACTCCAGTGGGCACCTAACACGAACTGAGGAGTCTGGGATGCAGTAGGGGAGGAGCCTACCCTCCAAAAGCTTTAGGATAGGTGCCTGGCTCCTGCGGACCCTCCTACATCCCAATGTGAAGCTGTGTCACCAGGACCATTGAAAGAGAAAAGTATGTGCTGCACATACTTTTTGTACTTGCTTTTCATCGCATTGTATGCACAACGCATGTACAAGGATGAATGCGATGCGTGCTATTTAAGCTCAAAATGCACGCCCGCATCGAGACGTGTATGGGCACCTTAAGTCAGAGAGAACCTGAGAATTCTGACTGGGAAGTGCAATTAACAGGTCAGATGTGGACTGCTGCTTTGAAGTTGGATATCTCCATTTCCCCAGGGCCGATTTGAAAAATTCTGGTATCCCTGGAAAAAGGGGATCCTCAGCTATCAGAGTATGGCCCTTATACACCTGGGGCCCCAGAGCAAGTGCCCATTAAGCCCATACGAAAAGACCGCCCTGGTCCCGGTTCGCTGACGTCATCCGGGGGCGATTATGCTGTGTACACACGGGGGCGATAGGGGCTGAAATAGCTGGGAATATGGTTGCTGAGCGACCATATTGCCAGTGATTGGAGTGTGCACCAGCGATAAATCGCCGGGTGCGCGCTCCCGTTTTCACAAAACGGGACACTGGGCAATATGATTGCTAGCAATATATTGCCAGCGATCATATTGCCCCGTGTGTACGCACCTTTATTCCTAACAATTTTGCTGCACCCGTCATCTTGAAACGTGCACATGTCCCTTTGTTGATGAATTTACAAGACTGCCTAATTAGAGCAATAATTGATATTTGCGTGGAGATTAATAACAGTATTACAGACACACATGCTATGACCGATAACACACACGTAACAGACTTATTTTAATTTTTTTTCTAATGCACTTTATTTCACATTTATCACTTTTCACTTATGTTTTTAATATTTCGCTGTCCTTAATAAATGATTCAATAAATATCATGTTTTAGCCAATTCTCTGTTTCTTGGGTCACTTTATTAATGTACCTATAACATTAATCAGAACATTAATATATGCTAACCTAGATTGCCCCTTGTAGGAATACTTTATCTTTCTTTGCTTCCAAGTCTAATACATATTCCTGGGTGCGCCTCCCCCATTACCAATTGATACTTAATGCAGGGGTGAGATAGCTATACCAATTACAGGCCGTTCGGATTGATAGCCTCTATCTATTAACCTGTATCAGCGATATCAGATGGTCGACAGTCATCAGGTCGACATACTACAAAGTCGACATGGGTCTAGGTCGACAGGTCATTAGGTCAACATGGTCTAGGTCGACTGGGTTTTTCACTGGATTTTTGGGGGGTTTTTTGAGCCGACATGTGCCGACAGGCGGAATTTCATGCCCTACCATCCACTAGGGCAGGCGTTCCCAACCACGGTCCTCAAGGCACACCAACAGTGCAGGTTTTAGTGATATCCAGGCTTCAGCACAGATGGATTAATCCAAATCACAGGTACTAATTAAGACACCTGTGCTCAAGCCTGGATATCATTAAAACCTGTACTGTTGGTGTGCCTTGAGGACCGTGGTTGGGAACGCCTGCACTAGGGTGTGGTGGGAGAATAACATAGAGTGCCAAGCACAGCCAGACATGCGAGGGGATGCGGTGCACTTAATCCTGTGTCCATGTTGACTGTGTCGGCATTCGGGTAAAAAAAAAAGTACAAAACCCTATGTTGAGCTAGACCATTTTGACCTAATGCTTTTTTGGACCAAATGACCTGTTGACCTTGACCCATGTCGACCTTGCAGTATGTTGACCTAATAATTGTCGACAATCTTTAGGTCGACCATATGATCCTTACCTGTTTCAGCAAGGGGTGTGAGGCCAATTTCTCTCTTTCTCTCCAGGGAATGGAGAAATATCTGTGTTTAGAGCCAGACTAGAATCACGTCTGCCCGCAGACAATAGATCGGGTATCATTTTTTTATTTTTTTTTATGTATGTTTGACAAAGGCCATACACTTCACTGGAGGCGAAGATCCGCAGACGAAGGCCAGAGCATACAGCTAATTGCTGCCGATCCTACTATTAAAAAAGAAAAAGGAATGTATTGTATACACAGAACATCGAACATGCCTTCCAACTTTTACCAATAGATCAGTGGGACCTGCATGCAGCTGGCCCTGGAAAGGGGCGGGGCTATGTGCAACGGGGGCGGGACCGGGCATCGAGGCCCCGGGTTTTCCATCCTCTTTGCCAGCGTACCCAGCCCCGTCTCTCCTTGCTGCGCACGGCACCTATCCAGCAATCACCGGCTGCTCCACAAAGCAGAGCAGCCATGATCACCTCCCCTCAAGGGACATCAGGGCAGGCTCCAAATAGCGGGACCATACCACTGTAATCAGGACAGTTGGGAGGAATGCTATAAATACATTATCATGTAGCGCCTATTATTCCTGTTGTCCGACTCTACCTGTATGACTACATGTGAAGGAAAACATAGAGGCTGCTTCTTTTGCCCAACGTTTGGGAATTTATGATATTTTAGTTTTCGGAACTTGTCTCCTGTCCTACATAACAGTTTATAGACGCTGTGACCAGGGGTGAGGGTCATTAAGTCGACAGTAATTAGATCTTTTGGTCGGCAGTGAAAAGGTCTACATATGAAAAACATCGACCTGGTTTAAATTGATGCTGAAAACGGTCGACACAATCCAAAAGGCTGCATGAAAAAGGCCAACACAGGAATAGGTCGACATGAGTTATTAAAGAAAATTGTGTATGTGGAAATCTGCTGACACGGGCACTGTATAAGTGTACAGCGACACGGACACACAGCTCCAATTTGTTCTGATGGAGGCAGTCACTGACTGGGACGCCATGCCCCTGCGTAGAAGAAGCGGCTGGTAAGTGCACATGTGCAGAACACCCCCTGAGCATTGAGCAACCTGTGGGTGAGGACTGGAGCTCAGTCTGTATGTTGGTCATGTATGTGACTCCCACAGGGCTACTGCATGGTGCTCCTAGGGATATCTATGTGTATGGGCATACCAGTGTATCCTCAGCAGCGCTACTCTATGGCTCAGGTTGTAATATCTCAGCCCCAGTGCTGTCTGCATTATTATACACTGTAAATTATCTATCTGCTTTCCCAAAGTGTGACACAGGTGTATATAGACCAGATTATAATCTATGGGAAGCCTCTGTGTGTATACCATATGTTCTCTCTCTGCTGCAGTAGCTATGCGCGCTTTGCTATGTTCTATGATAATAAACACATGTGAGTGTAATGGTAAATATGTGCCCGGCATGCCAATGTGGTGAGATACAGGTGAGCCAAACCGTACAGGCTAGCAAACTGCACGTAGCCATTAGTGCAGATGTAGGATAACTGGGCATACTGTATAAAGGCTGGGATCACTGCTGCGTTCAGGTGACACCAAGTACATGTCACCCGCCGGGATTGCTTGCTGGATGGTTATACAGGGATTATTGTCACATTAGTTATACTGTAGTCTAAAGTGTATACTGTATTATCTACCATCCTAATGGGGCATACACACAGGGGGCGGGATGTACTAAAGGGAAAATGTGATAAAACGGGGGTTTTACCGCATTTTCCTTTGTACCATTACCTGTCCGCCCCATCTCCGCCTGGCAGGGTATCTCCACCTCTGGGTGGCGATACCCTATAGATGCCTATGGGCTTCTATCGCCGCCCGCCGTCCTTGCGACCCATCCTCCATCGATCTACTCCTCCCTCAGCAGGTGTCACAGCCGGGAGGACATCCGGCTGTAGGGAGGAGGAGGAGAGGCAGGGGGACACTGACAGCCGCCAGGATGTGACGGAGACCCCCGCACACCACATTACAGGTATCGCGGGGGTCTCCGTCACCGCTACCCGATGCTAGCCGCATATGTTAGTACATATGCGGTAGCATCGCGGCGGCTGGCGATTTACATTAATACATCCCGCCCAGGGGGATATGAGGCTTATTTCTAAGTGATCTGACTAGATCGCTTAGAAATGAAAAAAGGATCACTCCACGTGTATACCCTCTGGTGATGACGATTGCGCGGTCCCGCGCGTCGCTGTTGCTTTACTAGATTTACACTGCATCCAGTTATAAATCTAGTCATCGCCAATGTTCTCACACCAGAGAACACTGGCCCTGACAGATTGTTCAGTACACAATGCTGAGCCATCTGTGCTTAACTGCAAATTTAGCACAGAGGCTCACTTGCACTGTGTGTGCACAGCTTTAGGGATGGACGTCTTTGCAATTGATGACAATAGTGCAACTGCCCATTGATTGTGGCACACTATGCAATGGATGACCATCAATGTTTTTACCTATTGATGGTGATCCATTTTCTTTGACTGATTGGATTGTGGGCCAATCAAAACATGTAGGCGGTGCTTCATGAGTGTTGGGGCAGAGCTATGCTGGTGGTAAGGGTTGCTGGTCTTACTGTACTGCATATTAAAATAATAATAATAAAAAATATATATATAATTTATGTAAGGTGCTAAACAACATATAATGGTGATTCAATTGTTTTGTGCACCCGTAGCTCTTGCCTAATGTAGTGGGAGCTAATGAATTGTTCGCAGCACTTGCCCTGGTCTTGTTGGCTGCATTTTTGCGCCCTAAATAAACTAGATGCAGCTTATTGCCCTACTGTGCGCGAAGGGTGCGAGGAGAAATCCAGGTGACGTGCAGCCTGGGAGTCGGGTCACCAAACAATTGACTTTGATTTTAAAGCTCGTTTGTCACTGAGCGCCCTTTAGCTGTTTTGAAACTACACATCCCAGCATGCCTTGCCATAGTTTTAGTATTCCCTAATAGCAGAACTGTGGCAAGGCATGATGGGACTTGCAGTTTCGCAACAGCTGGCGGGCCATAGTTTGGACATGATTGGTGTATTGGGTTCGTTAGCTGTTCACTAGCCTTTTGCACAAACCACTTTGGCACATATGGAGATGTAATCTCTTTATTAGTCTTTTTATTAGTCTTGCACTCTACTATTACATATAATGCATGCCTTGACACCGTTTCACCGTTCGTGACACCCAAAATGTCGTTAAAATATTTGTTCCAACCAGATTGTTGCTCGGAAAATGTCCAAACTTTTTTTATCTATTTACATTTTTGAAATACACAAAAAAGGGATTTTTGTAAGAACTTACCGTTCGAATCCCTTTCTCTGATATGGTCCTGGTGACACAGCTCAACACTGGGATGTAGGAGGGTCCGAAGGAGCCAGGCACCTATCCTAAATCTTTTAGAGGGTAGGCTCCTCCCCTACTGCATCCCGGACTCTTCAGTTCAATCTTTCAAAGCCACTGGAATACATTAACTCAGTACAAACGCCTGCACATATTATATGCACATTTTTTAACAATAATTGTTACTTTAACCAATTAAACATGAACATCATGAACACTGGCATACTTACTGAGCGTAAGGGAGGGATCGCTGTGTCACCAGGACCATATCAGAGAAAGGGATTCGAACGGTAAGTTCTTACAAAAATCCCTTTTTCTCTTTCAATGGTCCTGGTGACACAGCTCAACACTGGGACGTTCCAGAGCCGGTCCTTTGTGTGGGTACGCTCAGGTCTGCAGCTCTCATCACTGCTCGCCCGAATGATGCGTCCTCCGACGCGAACTCATGGAACCTATAGAATTTGGCAAAGGTATGAACAGATGACCAAGTGGCAGCCCTGCAAACCTGCTCAGCTGTTGCCCCATGTCGAACCGCCCAAGAGGTGGCAACTGACCTGGTGGTATGCGCATTTATCCTTGCCGGAACAGGCCTTCCAACTTTAGTGTATGCAAAAGCTATCACAGAGCGCAACCACCTAGCAATGGTCTGCTTAGATGCCGGCCAACCAATCTTGTGTATGTCATACAACACTAACAAGGTGTCAGTCTTTCTGACACTCTTAACTCTGTCCACATAAATGCGTAATGCACGCACAACATCCAAATTCCTCATTTGTCCCTTTTCTAGAACCCTCTGGGGGTTGAAACACAGGTAGAACTATCTCCTGGTTTAGATGGAAAGCAGAGACTACTTTGTAAAAACTGAGGTACCGTCCGAAGAACTGCCCTATCCTCATGAAATATCAAGAAAGGAGACTTGCATGACAATGCTCCTAACTCTGACACCCTCTTCGCTGATGCCACTGCCAACAGAGAGAGAGAGAGAGAGAGAGAGAGGGTGAGGCGAGAGAGAGAGGGTGAGGCGAGAGAGAGAGAGAGGGTGAGGCGAGAGGAGAGAGAGAGAGGTGAGGCGAGGAGAGAGAGAGAGGGTGAGGCGAGAGAGAGAGAGAGAGAGAGAGAGAGAGGTGAGGCGAGAGAGAGAGGGTGAGGCGAGAGAGAGAGGGTGAGGCGAGAGAGAGAGGGTGAGGCGAGAGAGAGAGAGAGAGAGAGAGAGGGGGTGAGGCTAGAGAGAGAGGGTGAGGCAGAGAGGAGAGTGAGGCGAGAGAGAGAGTGGAGAGAGGGTGGAGAGAGGTGGAGAGAGAGTGGAGAGAGAGAGAGGGTGGAGAGAGAGAGAGGGTGGAGAGAGAGAGGGTGGAGAGAGAGAGAGGGTGGAGATAGAGAGAGGGTGGAGAGAGAGAGGGTGGAGAGAGAGAGAGAGAGTGTGGAGAGAGAGAAAGAGAAAAGGAGAGGGGGTGTGGAGGAGGGGAAGTGAAGGAGAGGAGGGGGGAGTGGAGGAGCAGAGAAGGGGAGGGGGTGCGGAGTATAGGAGGTGAGCAGGAGGGAAGCGAGAGGAGGAGGGGAAGCAGAAGAGGAAGGGGAGCAGAGGAGTGAGAGGAAAGAAGAAAGGAAAGTAGGGGAGGGGGTGAGGAGTATTGGAAGCAAAAGAAAGGAGGGGGAAACAGGAAAGGAGGAGGGGGAGCGGGAGGAGGTGGTTGGGGAGCTGAGGAGGAGGGGAAAACAGAGAGCAGGAGCAGACAAGAAGAGGGGGAGAGGAGGAGGAGAGGAGGCATGGAGGAGGTGCAGAGAAGGGAGCGCAGTGCAGTGTGTGGTACCTCCTGTGACAATCAGCAGCGATGGTAGCGATGATTTTGCTGCCCCTGCTCCTGGGCAGACTGGGTCTGCTGCACTTTCTCTTCTTCTGTGCTAGTCATCTCTTCCTGCTCCATCTCCCCGGCGCTGGGTCTTTCTCTTCCTGTACCCCAGCACAGGTTCACTGCAGTCAGAGAGAGAAAAGTGTGGGGAAATTGGTGAGGAGAGCAAAAGAGGGGAAAGGGAGAGCTGGGGAGAGGAGGAGGGGAAGGAGGAGAGGAGGAGAGGGATCAGAGAAGAAGGAGCAAAGGAGTGGAGGAGGGGGATCCGAGAAGGAGCAAAGGAGTGGAGGGAGGAGAGAAGCGGACATCTAGAGAATAGCACAGAAGGCACTGTGTACCTCTTGTATTGGTGCTGCATGGTACATGATCAGCAGCGATTGAATGCTCCTCCTCCTCCGACGAAAAGTGGTGGGGAGGAGAGAGAGAAGGGGAGCAGAGAAGAGGAGGAGGGCAAAAGAGAGGAGGAGGGAGAGGAGTAAGAGGAGGGGGAGCAGAGTAGAGGAGAAGGGAGAGCAGGAGAAGAGGAGAGGGGTGAGGAGGAGGGGAAGTGCAGGAGAAGAGGGGAGGGGGAGCGGAAGAGAGGGGAAGCGGAGAAGTGAGAGAAGGGGAGGGGTGCGGAGGAGATGAGGTGAGCAGGAGGGAAGGCAAAGGAGGAGGAGGAGGAGGGTAGTGGAGGAGGGAAAGAGATGTGGTAGCTGAGGAGAAGAGGAGCGGAGACAAGGAGAAGGAAAGCAGGGGAGGGGTGAAGAGGATTGGAAGCAGAAGAAAGGGAGGGAAGCAGAGGAAAGGAGGAGCAGAGGAGAGGAGGAGCGGAGGAAGGGAAGCTGAAGAGAGGTTGTGGGGGAGGAGAGGGGGGAGGAGAGGAGGAGGGAGCGGAGATGGAGAGTAGATGAGGAGGGAGGTGGGGGAGCTAAGGGAAGGAGTAGGGGAGTGGAGGAAGGTGAGGAGAACGGAGAGCAAGAGGAGAAGGGGAGAGCAAGAGCGAGGAGGGAAGTGAAGGAGAGGAGGAGGGGGAGCATAGGAGAGGGGGGAGAGGTGAAAGCAGAGAAGGGAGAGCAGGAGAGGGGGTGAGGAGAAGGGGAAGTGAAGGGGAGGGGGCTGAGGAGGTGTGGAGAAGGAGCAGACGTGCGGAGAATGGAGAGCAAGTATATGCAGGCGCTGTGTACCTATTTGTAATCGGTGCTGCATGCTACATGATCAGCAGTGATGGAATGCCGGGTTTTCTGCCCCTGCTGCACTCCCTCCCCTTCGGTGCTAGTCATCTCTTCCTGCTCCATCTCCCCATCGTTAGGTCTTCTTTTCCTTCACCCCAGCATAGGGTCACTGGGGGGGAGGGAGGGAAAGAGAGAGAGAGAGAGAGAGAGAGAGAGAGGGGAGAGGGGGAGAGGGGGGAGAGAGAGAGGGGGAGAGGGGGAGAGGAGAGAGGGGAGAGGGGGGAGAGAGAGAGGGGAGAGGGGGGAGAGAGAGAGAGGGAGAGGGG